>NC_063208.1:574394-579394 GCF_017589495.1 Alosa alosa
AATACACACACACAGACCGCATTACACACAAATAATAATACACACACACACACACACACACAGACCGCATTACACACACACACAACGCACACACAGACCGCACACACAATAATAACACACACACAATAATAATAATAGACCGCATAATACAATAATACACACACACCGCACACACACACACCACACACACAGACCGCACATACACACACACACACCACAAACACACACACACACAGACCGCACACACACAACACACACACACCACACACACAGACCGCACACACACACACACCGCACACCACACACACAGACCGCACACACACAGACCGCACACACACACACACACACAGACCACACACACACACACACACACACACACCACACACACACACACCGCACACACACACACACTGCACACACACACCATACACGCACACACCACACCACACACACACACAGTGCAGAGGCAGAGTGTGGGCTCTTAAAGAGGCGCTTATTTTCCTACACCCTTCCCCTGCTCACACACACACACACGCACCATATACGCACACACGGCTTATTCTCCCCCTGGCTACACATCGTTTCCAGGTTTGTGTGCTTTATATGCAGGTATGTGTGAGAGAGAGAGAATGAGAGAGAGAGAATGAGAGAGAGAGAGAAAGAGAGAGAGAATGAGAGAGAGAGAGAGAAAGAGAGAGAGAGAATTAGAGAGAATGAGAGAGAGAATGAGAGAGAGAGAGAAAGAGAGAGAGAAATGAGAGAGAGAATGAGAGAGAGAGAAAGAGAGAGAGAGAATTAGAGAGAGAATGAGAGAGAGAGAATGAGAGAGAGAGAGAAAGAGAGAGAGAGAATGAGAGAGAGTATGTATATTGCCAAAATGCCCCCCGAGTAGTCAGCAGCTCCACTAACACCCTAACCCAACACCCAACACTCTAACCCAACACCCTAACCAAACACCCAACACCCTAACCCAACACCCTAACCCAACATTCTAACCCCACACCAAACACCCAACACTCTAACCCAACACCAAACACCCTAACCCAACACTCTAACCAAACACCCTACACCAAACACTCTAACCCAACACCCTAACCCAACACTCTAACCCAACACCCTACACCAAACACCCAACACCCTAACCCAACACTCTAACCCCAACACCCTACACCCTAACCCAACACCCCACACAAAACACCCAACACTCTAACCCAACACCCTACACCCTAACCCAACACTCTAACCCAACACCCTAACCCAACACCAAAACACCTTAACCCAACACCCAACACTCTAACCCAACACCCTACACCAAACACCCTAACCCAACACTCTAACCCTAACCCAACACTCTAACCCAACACCCAGCACCAAAACACCCTAACCCAACACCCAATACTCTAACCCAACACCCTACACCAATATACCCTAACCCAACACTCTAACCCAACACCCTACACCAAACACCCAACACCCTAACCCAACACCAAACACCCTAACCCAACACCCTAACCCAACACCTTACACCAAACACCCTACACCAAAACACCCAACATGGTCAAAGAAAAACACTTGTTTTAACTTCACCAGGTTTCAAAATACTGGCTATTGTTGACATTACAAAAACGGCATAGACTTTTTATGTTTCAGTTTTACAGGTATTTGCATGCAAAACATGCAATCCACCACATGTAATGTTCACATTCAAAATCATTTTATCCCTTTACTGTTTACTACAGGAGGTACAGTAGAAATACTGTTTACAGTATGATAGAACAGAACAAGTTTTACAGTATTGCTTACAGTGAACAAAATATCCATGAAACACAAAAGAGCATTCTGAACAAAAAAAAATAACAGCTGAAAAGCCCAGATAAAAAAGGAGGGAAACTAAAAAGCAATAAAAAGTACTGTATCTAATCTCAAGCGATCTTCAGGGTTAGGGCCACATGTTTTCATCAACATCACATCTGATATTATCCAAAGCGATGCACCTGGTATAAAACCGCTTGGTAGCAGAAGCAGAGGGGGCAGCCGTGGCCTACTGGTTAGGGTGTGTGTGTACAGTATGTGGGGGCAGCCGTGGCCTACTGGTTAGGGCTTCGGGCTTGTAACCGAAGGGTTGCTGGCTGATCCCCGACTCAGTAGGAAAAATGTGGGCGGGGGAAGTGGTTGAGCACTGCTCTCCCATGCACACATCCACATCTGAAGTGCCCTTTGAGCAAGGCACCTAACCCCTCACTGCTCCCCCAAGCCGGGCTGTAGCAGGCAGCCACTGTCTTCGGTAAGTGTGTGCTTCACCTCACTGTGTGTTCACTGTGTGCTGTTTGTTTTCACTAATTCAATGGATTGGTATAAAATGCAGAGACCAAATTTCCCTGGTGTTTTTTTTTTTTTTTTTTTAAATGAACGAAACCATTCATAGCCTAGTAATGTCATGGCTAATAATAGCCTATATTAATTTTGTCACCTTTGTAACATTTACCTTTAGTTTACCGTGGTGTATGACTTTAAACAGCGAGTGTGCTTGGTATGATGATCAGCTCCTTTAATGCAGGGTAGGACTACGCTTTGACAAGCATACAAATTCACCTTGTTCTTGCCCCATCTGAAATGACTCTACTTTTGCTGCCTCCATCCCTTTCTGTATTTGTTGTGTAAAAAAATGTTGTATATGATGGCACTGAAGTCTTGAGTTAGTGAATTGGCTAACAGTGTTAGTTGGTAACCAAATAGATAGATAGATAGATAGATAGATAGATACTTTATTGATCCCCAGGGGAAATTCAAGGTCTCAGTAGCATACAGACAACACACACACATTCACTAACAGCAGAAAAGTAATTAAAAGTATATACAATATAAAACGCAACTAAGCAATAAGGACAGTAGAAGATAAAGTATATACTAAATATACTAAAATACAAATTATACTAACTAACACTTAATCTAAATCAATTCTAAAAACAGTACCCACATAGTGGTGATTAATCAATCAAGAGGCGCTTGCAATGACTGAGGCAGGGACTGAGCCTGTGATTCTCTGTGCATACTAGTAAGGTAAATGAGTAAGTCCAACAGTGCAACAGTGCAAGAATAAAGTCTATATATCTATATGTCTATATATATATATATAACTATTTTAAGAAAAGGTATAAGTGTGGCCACAGTTTGGCTGTGGCATGGAGGGAGGGGTTATGCATATGTGCTAGTGTGCAAATAGCTCCACATTGGCGCTACACGCCATGTGAGGCTAGGTGCATTCTCTCCCAAGCTGATTTGGCGCTCAGTAGCCAAGTGCGTATTTGCAAAAAGTTGAAAAAAATAAATGTGTTTATTGTAGCCTACAGAAAATAAATAGCCTACTATCATACTGTCAGTTAATTGGCTACAGTGCAGTGAAGAGTTTGAGAGTAAAGTTATAGGACAACTTGAAGTTTTATGAAAAATAATTTACTTAACCAGAACATAAAGACCATGAAGCTTCTATTTATTGCAGCTGTTAAAACACCCGGCTAGATGGTTTAAATACCCACCAACATCCGCTTTTGCAGTACAGATTATTTCTGAAAGTTATTTGTCTACTAGGCCTAGCCTACTGGCTGATTTTATCAAACGAAAGTGCTTCGTCAGTCCTCCCAAGAAACTACAGGTGTTTCGTAGAGAGCCATTGAATAAGCTGCATGCCAAGCAATTTCTGTAACACTTTTATGACATTCAGCAAATATCTCCTCATTTAATGTAAGTTCCTTCGATAATAGGCCTACGCTCTACTCTTACGGAGTTGTCCTCCATCCTAGTTGCATCAGTTTTCTAATTTTGAAGGTTCTAAAATATGACGATATGCTTCAATGAATCCTTCTATTTCTTTTATTTGTCCAGCTAACTTTTCCATTGAAACTAGCCATTTATGATGGATTACACAGTCTACATTGTGAAATGTCCTGCACCTATCAAGGCCAAATTAAGTTATCACGTTAGCCACTGTGTCAGCAGCATGAGTGCTGATGGTGACGGTAAAGCTTCTTGATGTCAGATTATTATGTAGGCTAGCCTACTAGACTGTTCTCACGTTGTGCAGCTTTACTTATATGAAGTACTAGCATTAATCAATATGAGGGGCAGAGGGGGATGAATGTTGCCCCCACGATGAAAAAAAAAAAATTAAGCAGAGGGGAGGATATCAAGACCAGAGACCCCCCCCCCCATCCCCCCCTACAAATCACACACACACACACACACACACACACCCCCCTACAAATCACACCCTGCACACACACACACACACACATCCCCCCCTACAAATCACACCCTGCACACACACACACACACACACACACATCCCCCCCCTACAAATCACACCCTGCACACACACACACACACACACATCCCCCCCTACAAATCGCACCCTGCACACACACACACACACACATCCCCCTACAAATCACACCCTGCACACACACACACACACACATCCCCCCCTACAAATCACACCCTGCTTATACTTAGGTTTTTATACTGTATCTAAGGTTTGTAATATTGTTTTTGCTATTGCTATAACATTCGTAAATACTACAAAAAACAATCCATAATTTTGTTGGGAGGTATGGCTTGTCTGTTAAGAAAATGTAAGCATTGTGCACATGTGTTCACTGACAGCATATTGTGTGAAAATGACAAGAAATGTGTGAATGGTATGGCAACAAAAGACCGATGCTGTGCTAATTGTGTGCTAATTGTGTTTAGAGTTTTGAAAATGTGACAACTGGTTAGGCAAACGCTTGTTAGTGACTGAAAAAAACTGTAACACCCGACGCCAAACACCCAACACCCTAACCTGACACCCAACACTTAACACCCAACACCCAACGCCAAACACTTAACACCCACCAGCCAACAGAAATATCTGGCCCAACTTCTGTTGCTGTTGCTCTTCTCTTCCTGTTCTGAAGTTTGTGATGACATCTGTTTTTCCCTTTTCTGGCTCCTCTCTGTCTTAG
>NC_063208.1:581894-589394 GCF_017589495.1 Alosa alosa
TTAACATGGCTTTGCCACTTATATTATCAAATATGCTTAACAATAACAAAGGTTCAGCTCATTTTAAATTATTGTGTTCAGTGTTTGCAGTGTTTGTTTTTTCTTGTAACTTTGGTTGCTGTAGCTGTTTTCCTTGTGTTGCTAAGTATTAAAAAAAAAAATCTGAAATGAGCATTTAGGCACATGTGTAAGAGTGTGTGTGAGGAGAAAGAGTGTGTGTGAGGAGAAAGAGTGTGTGAGGGGGAGGGGGAGTAGAGAGCCACAGAAAGAGAGATAATGATCGAGAGGGAATGAGAAGTGTGTGTGTGTGTGTGTGTGTGTGTGTGTGTGAAAAAGAGGAGAAGAGAGTCTCACAGCATAGTAAATCATTCATGATCCCCCATCTTCATCCTGAGACAGGGGCTTTGATTTCTCATGTAGCCCACCCCTGCCCCCCAAACACACACACACACACACACACACACACACCCTCCAGGCCCACTGATGAGGACTTTGTGCTTAAAAAACGCATAAAAGAGAGAGGGAGACACACCCACCCATCCCTTCACACACACACACCGACACCCCCCCCCCACACACACACACACCACCTCCCTCTCAGCCTCTTCTTCACCTCACACTCGTGAGCATCATCATCATACGCTGTGTGTCTCCCAGAGTGGGTGCATGGTGGGTGACTAATGTGTGTGTGCATGTGTGTGCTTGCGTGCGCGTGTGTGTGTGTGCTTGCGTGCGTGTGCTTCCGTGGCTGTGTGTGTTTGTGTGTGTGTGTGTGTGCGTGCGTGTTTGTGTGTGTGTGTGCTTGCGTGCCTGTGTGTGTGTGTGTGTGTGTGTTTGTGTGTGTGTGTGTGTGTGCGTGCATGCCTGTCAAAGCTCTATTTGCAGTGTGCTAGCTGTGCTGTACTTTGGGTTCATCTCAAAGCTCTATTTGCAGTGTGCTAGCTGTGCTGTATGCTAGCTGTGCTGTATGTTAGCTGTGTTGTGCTGTGTTGTACTCTGGGTTCATCTCAAAGCTTTATTTGCTGTTCTGTGCTGTGCTCTGGGTTCTGCAATGTAGGCTATGTTTCCATTTTTTTTGCAGTACCATGTTCCTTACATAACATGGCCCAGTGTCCTTGTAACATGCATTCAAGTCTATCTAGCACAGCTAATGTTAATATTCGTGAATCACACTCGCCTCCCGTCTAAGTTTGTCACCCAACAAAGCTAGATATGAATTTTTTGTGCATGACTTCGGACAGGGCTCAATAATTTCAGCCCGACCCTTAAAACAGGATGAAAACAGCTGTCCTTATTTCACAATATCTTTCAACAAAGACACAAAAAACCACAAAGACCCGTTGGAGTGGGATCTGGAATGTTGGTTACGTGACAACTAAGACGCTGTCTATTGAAAATGGAACTATTTTTTGATGTGAAGTCGAAATATTTTTTTTTAAAACAATAATAAGGTGTTTTCAAATTATTAGTTTGTTGTATAAAAGTACTCATGATCGTAGGATTGGTTATGGATATTCCCACAACTGTTGTTGCCTATGGCTGAACAACACCCGTGGGAATATCCATGACCAATCCCACTCTCACTTGTGCTATATTGGGGTGGGGTCACCCGTGACCTACTGGTTAGCGCTACGGACTTGTTACCGGAGGGTTGCTGGTTCGAACCCCGACCAAGGCACCTTGCTCCCCGAGCACCGCTGTTGTTGCAGGCAGCTCACTGCGCAGGGATTAGTGTGTGCTTCACCTCATTGTGTGCTGAGTGTGTTTCACTAATTTCACGGATTGGGATAAATGCAGAGACCAAATTTCCCTCACGGGATCAAAAGAGTATATATACTTAATTATATGCTAGGGATGCACAATGATATCACCTGACATCGGGGTCATCCCTATGTTCCCCGGGTCCTATGTTACCCGCTACCGGGGAACACTTGCTACCGGGGAACACTTGCTACCGGGGAACACTTGCTAGCGGGGAACACTTGCTACCGGGGAACACTTGCTAGCGGGGAACATAGGACCCTTTTTTGTTGCTGCTCCGTGCCCACACTTTGTTTGTGATGAGGGAAGGAGAGGGGGCGCCGCCAACTGAAGTTCTTTGCACAGAGGCGCAGTGCGAAGCCCAGTGTGATATAGTCACGTTTAATTGATTTCATTGTTTAACAGTAGCTGCTTGAAATAGCTGCTTGACTTATATGCGGTTTAATGCACATCGATAATTTCAGAAGATGAAAAGAAGGTTCAACAGATGCTAAGAGAGACGAGTTTAAGTTAATAATGCTAGGCTATGTTAGCATAAACTTAACTTAGGCTACCTATAAAGCATGCTTATGACATCAATAAATAAGGAAAATATTCACATATACACACACTCACATATATCCGTTTTATTTAACCAGAAACACACAATCCCTTCAGTCAACACAGTTACAACAGACGTGCGGACCGGTGACAGCTTTTGGTGGAAAACACCAAGAGGGGGCGCCGCCAACTGAAGTTCTTTGCACAGAGGCGCAGTGCGGAGCCCAGTGTGATGTAGTCACGTTTAATTGATTTCATTGAGACACTTAAGTCTTGTATGTAACAGTAGCTGGTGTCAGTGGCAATGGCCTGCTGTGTTTAAATCTAGCCGAGTCTGCATGGCTTCAGTCCCAAGCTTGTCATTGTCTTTGCACTTGGCATGTCATTGTTGATTCTTACTGTACAAGAGGTGAAGGAGGTGATCTAAAATAGCCTTTGGTTGAGCTGTCGGAAGAATGGGATTAATTTGAATGGAACAAAGAGATATCAAACTATACTGGGCTGTAGACCCAAAGGGACATTTTGGATTATTGACGAGTCAGACCAAAGGGGCTTGAACAACTGCAAGTGTCCATGACGGAAAATGAACAAACAAACCAATTAAATATCAACTTAAAAGGCATGTAGTTGTAGCGCGTTTCTTCTGTGAGAGGTGCAGCTTGTGTGTGTTGCTGTCCTCAGTGCTGAAGCAGACAATGCAGTTACCTAGAATGTTAGCTTTGAACTCGTTATATTCAGTAAAGAAGCACTACACAGTAAAACCATTGTAGGCCTATGTTATAAAAATGTTCTTCATCTATTCTTTTACTCCGCTATACTCAACGTGGAAGTTAGGAAAATCGCCCTTCTGGCTTGTGTCAATATTGCACCGTCTTGTGTGTAGGTCTACCTGGTGTGCTACGGCAAGCAACATTGACAGAAAATACACTTGCTACCGTTTGTGCCGCAAATGTGCACTCGCAAGCATATCCACGCAATTTCCGTGGTCAGATACAAGGCGGGAACATAGGGACCCTTTTTGTTGCTGCTCCGTCTACACTTTGTTTGTGATGAGGGAAGGGAGAGGGGGCGCCGCCAACTGAAGTTCTTTTGCACAGAGGCGTCACGCGAAGCCCAGTGTGATATAGTCAATGCGTTTAATTGATTTCATTGTTTAACAGTAGCTGCTTGAAATAGCTGCTTGACTTATATCGGGTTTAATGCACATCGATAATTTCAGAAGATGAAAAGAAGGTTCAACAGATGCTAAGAGAGACGAAGTTTAAGTTAATAATGCTAGGCTATGTTAGCATAAACTTAACTTAGGCTACCTATAAAGCATGCTTATGACATCAATAAAAAGCAAGGAAAATATTCACATATACACACACTCACATATATCCGCTTTTATTTAACCAGAAACACACAATCCCTTCAGTCAACACAGTTACAACAGGCGTCTTGGACCGGTGACAGCTTTGGTGGAAAACACCAAGAGGCGCCGCCAACTGAAGTTCTTTGCACAGAGAGGTCAGGGAGCCCAGTGTGATGTAGTCACGTTTAATTGATTTCATTGAGACACTTAAGTCTTGTATGTAACAGTAGCTGGTGTCAGTGGCAATGGCCTGCTGTGTTTAAATCTAGCCGAAGTCTGCATGGCTTCAGTCCCAAGCTTGTCATTGTCTTTTGCACTTGGCATGTCATTGTTGATTCTTACTGTACAAGAGGTGAAGGAGGTGATCTAAAAATAGCCTTTGGTTGAGCTGTCGGAAGAATGGGATTAATTTGAATGGAACAAAGAGATATCAAACTATACTGGGCTGTAGACCCAAAGGGACATTTTGGATTATTATTGAGTCAGACCAAAGGGGCTTCGAGCAACTGCAGCGTGTCAGCTGAACGGAAAAATGAACAAAACAAACCAATTAAATATCAACTTAAAAAAGGCATGTAGTTGTAGCGGCGTTTCTTCTGTGAGAGGTGCAGCTTGTGTGTGTTGCTGTCCTCAGTGCTGAAGCAGACAATGCGAGGTTACCTAGAATGTTAGCTTTGAACTTCGTTATATTCAGTAAAGAAGCACTACACAGTAAAACCATTGTAGGCCTATGTTATAAAAAATGTTCTTCATCTATTCTTTTACTCCGCTATACTCAACGTGGAAGTTAGGAAAATCGCCCTTCTGGTTTGTGTCAATATTGCACCGTCTTGGCAGATGTGTAGGTCTACCTGGTGTGCTCACGACAAGCAACATTGACAGAAAAATACACTTTGCTACCGTTTGTGCCGCGAAATGTGCACTGCAGTTATATCCCACGCAATTTCGTGGTCAGATACAAAGTGGGGAACATAGGACCCTTTTTATCCTAGGTTCCCGGTCCCATACAAAAAGCGGGGAACATAGGACCCGGGGAACATAGGTACGCTCCCACTGACATCGGTATCTGCAGATAAAAGCTTCACAACTTAATTAATGGCATCGACCGATATGGACATTTCTGCCGATGTGCCTGGCCGATAAGGTGACCTGTGCACCCACTAAGTGCGCACACGAACAAATGTTTACGTTGCTATGAGCGCATGTTGGCTGTGTGGCAGTATAACTGATAACAAAATTGCTAATTGCAGTGCTTGTAAAGTACCAGTGATGGGAGAAGGGGTAAAACAATACTCTTTTAACGTTACCAATTTAATTACACATCTTAAGAGTCATCATCTTGAACTCTACAAAACACTAAGCCAGAAAAAACGGCACCAGCTAAAACCGTGACGACGCATTGCTAAGCTTTAGTTTACAATGCAATCAGTTTGTAAAAGTGTGTAACGTTAGTTTCATGAAGTCCAGAATGAAGGCTAGCTGTAAAGTTACTAGCCTACGTGTTGTAGGTCTCATTCACTTTACTTTACATCTTTTAAGATTGAACATTAGTCTGGGAGTCCGCTATGTATTTTGTACTGCACAAGAGGCATAGTTGAAATGACTCTGTACACAATTGGATAGTCATTCACCAATCTGACCAACGAACCAGGTGACGTTTGCAGAGTGATGCAAAAACTCCCCACTATCGTCATTGTTTTAAACCTGCCAATAGCGCGCCAGGTGGATAAGCCAGTTTGTGATTGGTCCCTGCAAAAGTGTAACAGAAGCAGGAGAAAGAGATGTACAGGTTTCCAGCCTGAGCTGCAGGGTGGAAAATAAACTGCCATCAGATCACCCAGCCTAGCATTTCTGCCATCAGATCAGGCTGGGTTCACCCAGCCTAGCATTTCTGCCATCAGATCAGGCTGGGTTCACCCACACAACACACAACACACACACACACACGCATTTCTGTTCTTGGGGAACTGTCTTGTAGGCCGTTGGTTCCCAAAGACTGGGTCGCGACCCACGGGTGGGTCGCAGGAGATTTTATTTGGGTCACCAGCACAATTTATGTTGTCTAATAGGCCTAACTTATACCATTTAGCCAGGAAAGCTAACAGTTTTCTATTAGGATCTAGTTTGTTAACTACAGTCACGGCCCTGTGTGCAATTTTGCACTTAGAATAGTTCTGAAACTGGGGGGCGAACGCGTCACAGAGGGGACAGCGTGGACATCTCACTCACAAAATGAAACATTTCTGTGGGGCGCCTGCCATGGACCTCGCAGTTGCAAAATGCAAGGGACATGAATCAGCCTTTTTGTACAAACATTAATGGACACCATCTCTTCAGCTTGACCGATTAAAATCTAGTCAACTAAAGCAGACATCCGTATACCGGATGGCTATTCAAATTGCTTCATAGGCTGTAGTAGATATTTTCAATTGTAGATGCACTCTTTAAAGTTAACAGCAACCTCCTCACATTCCTTAATATTTCGGATTTAAAACACACTACAGCACATTATATTGGGCTACAATTTAAATGGACATTTTAAACGCTATTATTTCCTCTCGTTTTCCACCTTGTGAACTCTACTAGGCTAGCCTACAATAAAGGCACATTATCTTTTGGCTATTGCGCAAAAGCCTCTTGTTCATTCTTACAACATAGCCTGTCACAACATACCGTGTTGGCGTATATTTTCGGTAGTGATTTCCAACTTTCCACGCTGATGATGCTCAAAATACAACACAACTGTGCTCAAAGCAGGATGAGAAAAGGCTGAGGTTGTGTGTTTGTACAAAACTTTTTACAGCTTTGAAAGTATTTAACATTGTTTCATGTGTAGTTAAGATTGCAGAATTGTGGGAAACTGTCAGTGCATCACCAATCCCTGTAATAGTAGTGGTAGTAGGCCAGACCTAGTAGGCGCTATTACGTATCCAGATATGGCACTGTAGAATGTTTTTTTTTTTTTTTTTTGGGGCATAGAAAAGTTTGAGAACCTGTGGCCTAAAACAATAAAGGTGGATGATTGTTTGCTCTGAAGTGAATGGGTCGCGATGGTCTGTCATTTTTAAAAAGTGGGTCCCCAGAAAAAAAGTTTGGGAAACACTGTTGTAGGCTACTCTTGTATAGAATCACAGATGAGACCTCAAACAACATTTAATTCATTTACACCCATCGACATATTAGACCTCACTTACACAACTTCCTCATCAAAATCTACAACTAGTCTACTAGACCCTATTCCTACTCACCTTCTTAAGACTGCTCTCCCCTTCCTGGATAATGCTTTGCTCTAGATTATAAATAATTGAATGCTATCAGGGCATGTACCATAGCCGTTTAAGACATCTGTTATTAACCCTTTAGCTGCCAGGGTTTAAATAGGAATTTTTACATCAAAATTTCAAAAGGCCATGGCTTGAAAGTGGTCAGAGATAAGTCCTACTGTAAATGTGAAAATCATTGAGTATGAAAAAGTGGGTACATTTACTAATCTAATTTGCATATTATGACGTCGCTGGATGGCAACCACCTTGAATTACGCACATTTCAGTATATACTGGATGTTGAACATATTTGAGCAGTTTTACTATTACCACTGGCACCTCCAACTATGTTGGGCAGAAGGTCGAAATAAGCATGGTATGCTTAGTGGACACTGACGCAAAGACGCACCTCCATTCACAGACGCACCGTGACTATCACTGTCAATAGACGATCGATCGTATTCTCCAAAAGGCAGATATTCTCCTTCAGAATCAGAGTAGGTGAATAACAGACTTAAGACTTCATCACACATGAATTTTTTTTCAACATTTGGTGTATTTATGCTTGAATTTGTGTAAAAC
>NC_063208.1:594394-596894 GCF_017589495.1 Alosa alosa
CAGAGGGAGGTGACATAGAGACCACACACACACGCACACACACACACACACACACACACACACAGAGGGGAGGCATAGAGACCGAAGGTGTCAGAGCCGTACAGAGACCACACACACACACACACACACACACACACACACAGACAGAGGGAGGCGACTGCGTCCCGTCCGCTTCTATTAGGATACAAAAGGCACATTAAGCAACGCCGATTAGCATCTCACAGTCAGCAGCCAGCACGGAGGAGAATTCTCAAAACACAATACAATAATAATACGTCATCACACACACAATAACACAATACATCATCATTGCAGAGCGGTGCACATGGGGCTCTGGAAACATCGGCAAGAGAGTACGAGCCACTTAACCACTGCACACCGGGGTCACACGGCTGTCACCAGTCTGTCTTTCTCTCTACACACACACACACACACACACACACACACACACACACACACACACACACACGGGGTCACACGGCTGTCACCAGTCTGTCTTTCTCTCTACACACACACACTCTCTCACACACACACACACACACTCCCTCCCTCCCCTCTCATTTGCTTCTTTTATGTGCTATCTTTTTTTAATATGCCAGTAGCACACAATGCACACCCAAGCCCCCAGGAATAGCTCATCATCATCCCCACACACTCACACACACACACACACACACACACACACACATATCCCCATGCCAAGGCACAGAGAGGCAGCGAAGAGCAGATTAGCATAATGCTACGGAGAGGAGGTGAGGAGGAGCCTATTCATCACACACAGAGAGGATGCCATGCCGTACACACACACACACACACACACACAGGCCAGCAGTGCTGCAACAGCCAGATAAAACCCTAAAAATAAACAGCAGGGCAGCCAGGCAGCGCTGGACATTACAAGCGCCACTCTCTCTACTCTCCATGCCTAATCTCTGCTATGGAGCGCCACTCTCTCTACTCTCCATGCCTAATCTCTTCTATGGAGCGCCACTCTCTCTACTCTTAATGCCTAATCTCTGCTATGGAGCGCCACACTCTCCATGCCTAATCTCTGCTATGGAGCGCCACTCTCTACTCTCCATGCCTAATCTCTGCTATGGAGCGCCACTCTCTCCATGCCTAATCTCTGCTATGGAGCGCCACTCTCTCTCCATGCCTAATCTCTGCTATGGAGCGCCACTCTCTCTACTCTCCATGCCTAATCTCTTCTATGGAGCGCCACTCTCTCTACTCTCCATGCCTAATCTCTTCTATGGAGCCACTCTCTACACTCCACCATGCCTAATCTCTTCTATGGAGCCACCTCTCTACTCTAATGCTCAATTCTGCTATGGAGCCGCCACTCTCCATGCCTAATTTGCTATGGAGCTCACTCTCTACTGTTAAAAGGAATTATCCGGAGTAAAATGCACTTAGATCAATTTTACGGATGATTGGGAGTACATACGCTTGAGTTGACATCCAAAATCATGTCATTCCGATGTGTTTTGAGAAAGTTTGATTTACCGCTTAGTCAAAACTCGTTAGCCTGGAAGTGACGCGGGCATCTCATTTCGCCGCTACAAAACGCTATTTTCATACCTCTTCTACAGTTCCAAACAACATCACACTTACGTGGTAGTGAGTAGATAACCTGACCCTCGCCAGATGAATTTCACTGCCCAGCTCCGCCTAGCTCCACTCATCCATTTCACTCCGCCTAGCTCCACTCATCCATTTCACTGCGCCTAGCTCCACTCATCCATTTCACTCCGCCTAGCTCCACTCATCCATTTCAATGCCTAGCTCCACTCATCCATTTCACTTCCGCTTAGTTTTACTTATCATTATTTTACTTCCGCTTAGTTTCCACTTCATCTATTTAATGCCTAGTTTTACTCATCCATTTTAATGTTTAGTTTCACTTCATCTATTTTGTTTGTTTAGTTTTACTTCATCCATTTACTGTTTAGTTTCCACTTATCTTATTTTTACTCGCTTAGTTTCCACTCATCATCATTTTTACTTAGTTTCATCATCTATTTACTCGCTTAGCTCTTTTTTGCTCATCTATTTCAATGTTTAGTTCCACTTCATCCATTTTTAATGTTTAGTTTTACTTTATCTATTTAATGTTTTAGTTTTACTTCATCTATTTTAATGTTTAGTTTCCATTTCATCCATTTTTGCCCTGAAGTTCCACTTTATCTATTTTCACTGCCTAGTTTTACTATCCATTTTACCCACCGCTTAGTTTCATTTCTTTATCTATTTCTACTTCGCTTAGTTTTACTCATCCATCTGGAACCCATCCATTGGAATGGTGTTTCAGAAGGCTGGGCCTAATCAAAAAATGCTTGCATATGATTGAATAAGCCACTTGTCCTGCCGTCTATTGACGCAGTTACTCACATATCGAAGCCAACCCGTGACACTGATAACAGTCTCACGGTCGCTTCTCCACTACGCCACATCTATGAAACCTCCCTGCGCCCTGATTGGCTGAACCATAAAGTCGGGT
>NC_063208.1:601894-611894 GCF_017589495.1 Alosa alosa
ATGTTACCATTACACACACACACACAACCAACCATTTTACACACACAAACACACATTACCATTTTACAAACACACATACACAAACATATAAGCGCACACATACACAAATATATAAGCACACACACACGCATGCACACATACACATGTAAACACTAATGTGAAAACACACACACACATCAATACAGTACAAAATGTTTTGACTGCGGTACACTGAAGTCTCAGCAGCACACACACACACACACACACACACGCGTCTCTGTGTGTGTCAACACGGCGGTACACTGAAATCTGAGCTGTCAGCAGTGTGGATCACATCTTCACTAATGAGAACACCACCACACACTAGAGTAAAGCAAATCTTTCACACACACACACGTGTCTCTGTGTGTGTCAACACGGCATCTCGGCGCGGGCTGTGACTTAATGAACACACGCACACATCATTAGATGAGTGATGTGTGATTTCCCTTGCATGTGTGCAGTGTTGAGTGCTGCTGAGTGTGTGTGTGTGTGTGTGTGTGTGCAGTGTTAAGTGCTGCTGCTGTGTGTGCGTGTGTTTGCAGTGTCAAGTGCTGCTGCTGTGTGTGTGTGTGTGTGCAGTGTCTAGTGCTGCTGTGTGTGTGTATAAGTATAAGTATATATACTCTTTTGATCCCGTGAGGGAAATTTGGTCTCTGCATTTATCCCAACTGCGGAATTAGTGAACACACTAATAGCAATACAGTGGACCAACACAGTGAGGTGAAGCACACACTAATCCCGGGCGCAGTGAGCTGCCTGTATCAACAGCCTCGGAGCAGCAGGGGTTAGGTGCCTTGCTCCAGGCACCTTCAGCCGCCTACTGATCGGGTTCGAACCGCAACCCCTCCGTTACAGGTCCGGCGCGGCAGTAGGCCACCGCTGCCCCTGTGTGTGTGTGTGTGTGTGTGTGTGTGTGTGTGTGTGTGTATGTGTGCAGTGTTAAGTGCTGCTGCTGTGTGTGTGTGTATAGGGTTAAGTGCTGTTGGTGTGGTTTACATTGATGCTGATTCGTTCATCAGGTGATTTAATCGAAAGGGACTAACCATACATGTTTGGTAGGCATGCTCTCAGTGTGTTTGTGTGTGTGTGTATGCACAGGTGTGGTAGGCATGCTCTCAGTGTGTGTGTGTGTGTGTGTGTATGCACAGGTGTGGTATGCATCCTCTCAGTGTGTTTGTGTGTGTGTGTATGCACAGGTGTGGTATGCATCCTCTCAGTGTGTGTGTGTGTGTGTGTGTATGCACAGGTGTGGTAGGCATGCTCTCAGTGTGTGTGTGTGTGTGTGTATGCACAGGTGTGGTATGCATCCTCTCAGTGTGTGTGTGTGTGTCTGGGGACATTTCAAGTGTAGAAAAACAACTCAACCCTGTTTTCATGTATATATGTAATCCAATGGAAGTATTGATTTCCCATTGTGTCTTAGCTCCACATGCTAACCTCAATCTAGCTACCGCATGGCATGTTTTATTACATTAGCTCCACATGCTAACCTCAATCTAGCTACCGCACGGCATGTTTTATTACATTAGCTCCACATGCTAACTTCAATATAGTTACCGCATCATGGCATGTTTTTATTACATTAAAGAAGCCCTATGCAGGTCTGGTTATTCCTTCACTGTTTCTGGGTTTTCGCTGGATTTGGGCTCGCATTTTTCACGACATAGCTCCCCCTGCAGCTTCGGTAGTGACTGCCACAAGTGACTGCTACGCTAAACCCCCACTAAGCAAACACTCAAGCAAACACATTGTTCAAGAGACTATCAAACCACATTACAAAAACGAAGTTCACCCAAGGGTAGGCTACTTACAATTTCAACAGCAACAAAGCCAAGTCGGCGTCCGTTTTTTGCAGTCTTCTTAGAAACTACAATCTGACTACATTTTCGAGGCGCGATAGGATACTTCCGCTGAGTCACATCCGGATTTTCCTGGTCCGGGTCAGAAAGTTGCATATTCGTTTTTTCCGCGGAGAAGCGATAGGGGGAGATGAAGCACCCACCAAACTACCCATCACTAATGTAGTGTCTTAGCTAGTGTTTGGGCTTAATAAAACACGGAGATCTCTTCATGGGCTTTTACTGAGAACCATTGCAAACATTACATATGTATAACGTAAGACGCACCATACAAAGAATCATAGCCTACCAACAGAGAGGCTATTGCAGGAGCCTGAACCATAACACTCCTCCCTTCTACAATCTACGTTGTGTAGAAAAGAAAACAAATAATGCAGATATTCACAACCTACCTGCTTCCAAACAAGCACAGAATGTAACTATCAAAAATGACTGGTTGACCACAATCACTAACATATGGCCTACAGACTTAATCTGTCTAGTGGGTTTCGTGTTCTCTGTGGATATCTAGACAGTACTATAGTCTCTGATTCCCTCCTCGGTCCTTCATCCCTGTCCAGTTCCTCACGAATGCTCCTTGGTTGTGGGTCCTGTGTGTCTGCAACAGTCTGTGTGTCTGCAGCAGTCTCATCTGTCGCCCTGCCGGTGTCCTGTGTGGCTTTAGGCGTTTCCAATGTAGCTCTGCCATGTTCCTGCTCCCTTGATTGTTCTCCTGGTGTCCTTGTCTGTACAGTTTGTCCCCCTGTCGAATGCATTTGATCTATGTGTCGCCGCCACACCATGTTCGGACCCACCTGCACCTCGTAGGTCCGGGGTCCTGTCTGGGCCTGCACTATTCCGTATGGCCACTTCCCACCCCTCCGGTAGTCTCTCACCATGACTTCCTGTCCCGTGGAGACCTGGCACTCCCGCCCCCGTGCAGCATCTTTGCTTGTGTATTCAGCACTTTGTTGCGTCTGTTTGGCTTCATGAGGTCTAGACGTGTACGCAACGTCCGTCCAAACATCAGTACTGCTGGGCTTTCTCCTGTAGTGGCATGTGGCGTGTTCCTGTATGATGCCAAGAACCGAGATAGTCTCGTCTGCATTGTTCCTCCATCCCGTTTGGATGCTTGGAGTCCCTGTTTAAGGGTCTGTACAAACCTCTCCACCAGCCCATTTGTGGCTGGGTGGAACGGAGCAGAGGTTGTTGTGTGTTTGTCCCGTTCACTGGCATGAATTGTGCAAATTCGTCACTAGCAAACTTTTGTGCGTTGTCGCTTACCAGTTGAAGAGGAAGTCCAAAGCGAGCCAAGACTGTTCTCAAGCACTCAATGGTTTGAGCTGATGTCTGAGATTTTGTGCAAAAAACCTCTGGCCACTTAGAATGTGCATCTATGATCACCAAAAAGTTGTGTTCCTCAAAGGGTCCCGCATAATCTACATGTATACTCTGCCAAGGTTCCGTTGGCCACTCCCAGGGATGGACCGGGACCGGAGGAGGCATGTTGCGAGTCTCTAAGCAGCCACTGCAGTTCTTGGTCACCATTTCCAGTTGTTCATCCACTCCAGGCAACCAGAAGTGGCTACGGGCCAGTAGTTTCATTTTTACTGTGCCCACATGGCCCTCATGTATTTGCTGTAGCACTTGCCTCTGGCATTTCAGGTATAATCACTCTCATGCCCCATAACAAACATCCCTGATGTGTGGTTATTTCTTCTTTTCTCTGTAGGTATGGCATTACCTCCTTGCTGCAAA
Organism: Alosa alosa; assembly: GCF_017589495.1. NCBI lineage: Eukaryota > Metazoa > Chordata > Actinopteri > Clupeiformes > Clupeidae > Alosa > Alosa alosa. The sequence continues at coordinate 605,512 of NC_063208.1, forward strand.
TGGTTGGCCAGCCAGTCATAGTATATTCATTTACTTCTGATAAGATTGGGTCTCGTCTTGTCTCCCTGTTTACCACCACGCTGGTCAACGGTAACGCTTCCAGTTGTGCTGCATGGAACACCTCCACTGCGTCCCACGCTCGGTCTGGTTCTTGGCTAACAGCAGTCTCGATAGTCCATCAGCATTCGTGTGTTGTGAGGTCTGTTTATATTCAATATCATACACATGTCCAGACAAGAAGAGTGCATAACGCTGTAGCCTGGCAGCCGTCATTGCTGGGATGCCTTTCTGTGGACTGAAAATGGACAGCAATGGCTGGTGGTCTGTCACTAGTGTAAAACTTCTTCCATACAGGTATGTGTGGAACTTCTTGATTCCCCAGACAAGTGCCAATGCTTCTTTGTCAATCTGTGAATAGTTCTTTTCTGCACTATTCAATGTCCTAGAAGCAAACGCCACAGGCCTCTCTGATCCATCCTATAGAACATGTGAAAGAACGGCCCCTAGACCGTACGGCGAGGCATCGCACGCTAGCTTGACTGGAAGTTTGGGGTCGTAGTGTATCAGTACTTGTTCTGACGTGATGAGTCATTTTGCTTCTCGGAACGCGTCCTCACACTGTCTTGTCCATCACCACTTCCTGTTCTTTTCTAGCAGTTGATTGAGGGGCTGCAGGACTGAGGCGAGGTTGGGGAGAAATCGGTGATAGTAGTTGATCAGTCCCATGAATGATCTTAGCTGCGTCACATTCTGTGTCTGTGGTGCCCCAACCTATTCTTGTGTTTTGTGTAGTCCGCTGCGGTCAATCTCATGTCCACAGAACTGAATTCTGTCCTTGAAAAACTCACACTTCTGTGGATTCACCCGCAACTCATACTCCTCAAGTCGTTTGAGGACACTCTCCACGTTGGTCAGATGCTCATCATCTGTTCGTCCAGTGATGATCATGTCATCCAACAGGCATTGGGTCCCTGGAATGCCCTGTAAAATCTGGTCCATTGTGCGTTGCCAAATGGCAGGGGCTGATGCAATGCCAAACACAAGTCTGTTGTACCTATATTGCCCTTTATGTGTATTTATGGTGAGGTACGGTCTGGATGTCTTTTCCACGGGTAGCTGCAGGTAAGCTTGTTTCAAGTCTATCTTGCTAAAGTGTCGCCCTCCAGCCATTGCTGCAAAAATATCGTCTACACGTGGCAGCGGGTGTCGTCTCCCTTAACACCAGGTTTGCTGGCTGTGTAGAATGTGGGTGTCGTCTCCCGTAACACCAGGTTTGCTGGCTGTGTAGAATGCGGGTGTCGTGTCCCGTAACACCAGGTTTGCTGGCTGTGTAGAATGCGGGTGTCGTCATGTCGTCTCCCGTAACACCAGGTTTGCTTCAGTCCTTTACCGTTCCCAGCTCATCCCATATTTCCTCAATAACTGTTCCAGTCTTTTGTGTGTGTCCATCTCTGTGGTTTTCATGGTTCTCAACAGATTTAACTCCCTCCAGTTTAGCTTAATGTGCTTCAGCCAGTCCCTACCGAACAGTGGGGGGCCATTTCCATTTACTACATATAGTGGTGATTCCTGTGTTTTCTCGCCATATCGAACCTGCACCTGTAACATCCCCTTGGGGTTTTTCTCCTGAATACGTCTTAAGTATGACGTCTGTCTTCCTCAACTTCATGTTTTTGAAATGTCTCTTGCACATTGTCACAGGAATAATGGAAACTGTATCCAATTCCATTTTCAGTTGTGTGTTTTCTATCTTTGGCGTCACCCATATTATGTTTTCTGAGTTTTCAGAGTTTTCTGCTGACACTGTGTTTAACTCCATAGTTCCAAGGAAATGGTCATCCGAATCACTGTCACTTCCCTGTGTCACCTTATATACTGATTCCTTATTTTTGTCTGTTTTCCTTTGAGATTTGAATTCTGCTTTTATATGGCCCTTGCGCTTATATTTGTGGCATGTCTCCTCTCTAAAACGGCAGTCGTCCGCTCTGTGCCCTTCTCTATTGCATCTATAACACTTTTCAGTCATACGGTGGCGCTGCTTCCCAAGATCCATGTTGAGGAGCTGTCTCCGTCCCATGACCTCGGCTGCTCTGCAATTCTAACGTGTCTCCATGCTTAACGCAATTTCTACTGGCTTCACAAAAGTTAAGTTAGACTCTGTTAGTAAATGTTTCTGTATGTTGTCCCGTCCCAAGCCACACACAAATCTATCTCTGAGTGAATCATTCAAATTAGACCCAAACTCACAATGTTCAGAGAGCCGCATAAGCATTCACACTCTCCCCGTCCTTCTGATCCCGCTTGTGGAAACGAAAGCGTTCTGCGATGACAAGTGGTTTGGGAGCAAGATGGGCTTGTAATGTTGCTACCAAATTATCGAACGTCCTGCTGGATGGCTTTGCTGGGGCAGTCAAATCACGTAGCAATCCGTAGGTCTTTGGGCCGATCAAACTTAGCAAGGCAGGTACTTTCTTGTCGTCAGCGACCTCGTTGGCAATAAAGTATTGTTCCAGCCGTTCTGTATAATTTGCCCAGCTTTCTTGTATGTCATCAAACATCTCCAGTTTCCCGATGCTAGCCATCTTCCTTGCCGTTGCTAGCGGAGCTGGCGGGACTACTCTCAACCGGACTGTCCTTTGGCTACTCTGATTATCTGTTGAGCTCTCCCCTTCGGTATCCGACATGGGTAGGCCTATACATTCCTACACCGTGAGTAAGTATCTCGTCGCCATTGTAGTGTCTTAGCTAGTGTTTGGGTTTAATAAGACACGGAGATCTCTTCATGGGCTTTTACTGAGAACTATTGCAAACATTACATACGTATGACGTAAGACGCACCATACAAACAATCATAGCCTACCAACAGAGAGGCTATTTCAGGAGCCTGAACCATAACAAGAACATTGAGACGGATAAAAATAATATATTTTTTCAATACTAAAAATTCACATAATACATAAAATAGACATTATATGCAACTGATTTGAACACTTAATGGATTAATCACCACAAAAAATAGATTGTTATAGGAATCAGTAGTCGGAGACAGTCAATTATCATGGGGTATGGGAGTAATTTAGTTAATATTTTTTGGATAAATTAGGTGTAACATATATATCAAACATTGTTATTGGTGAAAGGTTGTCATAATTTGCATTATTAGTCAAAACAAACTCAATAAGTGTCTGTGTCTGGGTGTGTGTGTGTGTGTGTGTGTGCGCGCTCTACAAATCATCATTCCATGGGTGATGACTGTAAATGGTGGCCCTAAACCAGTGTTGCTGTAGCTGCTGGCGTGGCCTAGTTAGGTGGTGGGGTAGAGGGCTGTTTGATGATTGATTTAAAAGGGTATTTCAGTAATTCTGATAGCTAATCAATCCTGCTGCACTAAAGAGCCTTCACACACACATGTGCACACACACAAACAAACACTAACACAGGCCTACACTACACACACACACACACACACACGTCCTTCAGCTCAGATACGCCTTGTGAACCCAGGTTGACGTCTGCACATGACGAGCGATCAGAGGCTGAGTTTTGACAGGACTCCTGCGGGACCGAGAAATGAATACAGATGATTGAACTGCTGCAGACAGCAGAGAAAAACAACCAGAAATACACAATACCTCAACACACTGCGAGAAAAACAACCAGAAATACACAATACCTCAACACACTGCCGAGAAAAACAACCAGAAATACACAATACCTCAACACACACCCAGAAAAACAACCAGAAATACACAATACCTCAACACACGTCCTGGAAAACAACCAGAAATACACAAAACCTCAACACACACCCAGAAAATCAACCAGAAATACACAATACCTCAACACACTGCAGAGAAACACAACCAGAAATACACAATACCTCAACACACTGCAGAGAAACACAACCAGAAATACACAATACCTCAACACACTGCCGAGAAAATCAACCTGAAATACTCAATACCTCAACACACTGCAGAGAAACACAAGCAGAAATACACAATACCTCAACACACACCCTGGAAAACAACCAGAAATACAAAATACCTGAACACACGCCCATAAAAAACAAGGGTTAGGGTTAGTCTTTTTTTAACCCTAACCCTAACCCTAAGTCTTTATTAACTTTATTAATTATATAATTGAATGCCAAACTGTTTGTTTGCATCACTGATTCGACCCAAAGCGGCAACCGAGTTATGATAAAATGTCCAGATTGTGCGTGTTTTCGAGTGCGAGTTTTCGATCGTCATATATTAATTATATATATATTATAATTATATATATTGTAATTAAAAAAAAAAAAAAAAAAACGTAATATTACGTTTTTGGCACTCAACACATGGGAAGGAAAAACTTAATATTACGTTTTTGGCACTCAATGAGTTAATGGCATGTTAGTGTGCGCAATCTGCACAATAGAACTGGCTGAAACAGGCAATATAGCGGGTTTTAGGAGATTAAATGCAAACCGAAACTAAAAAACAGACCTCTATTGGAGACCGAAATTTATTTATCCAAACCTGTAGCAATACCAGGCGTGTAAAACAGATAGGCGTCTATTTGGGACTCAGCTTTTATTTGAAGTTTTACGGTATGAAGTTTCAGACCATTCATTCAATGCACTGTGACTTTATGACACATTTTCTGTTTATGTGGAGAGATATTAAAATCAAAACATATCAAAAATCTCTTCACAATTTAACATCAGCAACATCTTGGCATCATGTTTGCCAAATTTCACATAAATCTGACAAACCGTCTAGGAGGAGTATGTTAAAATTGATCATGTGACATCAGTGTAATTGCCATTCTTTCTGTTGCCAGGTGGTGGCGCTATGCCAAATATGCATTATGGGCATGTGAATATCATCATCACAATGGTATTCAATGACCTGGGAAATTTAAAACATTTCAAGCGATGAATGGCATGGCATCTTGAATCTCCCCTTGGGGATCAATAAAGTATCTATCTATCTATCTATCTATCTATCTGGTGAATTTTGACACATTTATTGTGTATGTGGAAGGGTATTACAATTCATAGTTTCGCCATTTTGTCAAATTACAACATATCAAAAAAAGCTTCGCAATTTAGAATCAACAGCGCCTTGGCATTATATTTACCAACTTTGACATGAATCGGATCAATCATCTTGAAAAATTGATCATGTCCAAAACGTACAAAATCTCAATTACCTCACTTCCTGTGGCCGTGGCTAATGCATTGTACATACAAAAGTTGTTCATCTTGGTGAGACACACACACCTACCAAATTTGGTGCATGTACAGTGGGCATCGCTTTCAAATGGCCACTTCAATCGCGCTTTACGAGGCGTGAAGCTGCGTGAAGCTTTAGTACCACTTTCAGCCACTGTGCATCGCTCTGCCACTGTACATCGCTCTGTCAGTAGCCTGACTGCCGCCCCTTCTGAAAAAGCAGGAGGCTAGGCTACCTTTAAACATAATTGTTAATGAGAGAGGAATCCCAACCTCTGAATTCAATAACAAAATAAATCGTAATTAAACATTACCTCGATTAAGGCTACTTGGGTATGGCTTAAAGCTTGACTACACGGTGGTAGCGAAAATCGAAATCTGCTTTTGATACCGGTGCCGCTCCACAAAACAAAAAAATATCTTAATTTGCTGTCTATGTTATTGTCAGTGTTGGGGGTAACGCAACTACGCAAATCAAAACAGTGTCTTAATTTGCCCTACTTCTTGACTGCATGTAGTCAATTGACTGCTTGACATGTCATTTTTATTTTTCTGTACAATAACCAAATACATCTGCTTTATGCCACAGAATTACATTCATATTTGGCTGACTGCAGACGCGCCACTTCCCTCCCCATATTCCAAGATTAAGATAGTAGCCTATACAAAAAGCACTTCATACTATCATAAAAAAATCGATAAAACGAATAGCTATTTGCAATTTGACAAAACACTGGTCCTTATTTTGCGAATGCGAGGACGATATGAGCCTGTTGCATTTAGTTAGATGTCCGAGTCACGCATAATGTTTGAAAACCACTGGCTCGTAATCACAATAATTTAACACACGACAGTTGGATAGCCTACTTCATCATGTCCCCATGCCTACATTTTTGTGAGTAGCATAGAGATCGTTAAAAACAATAAAGTATGGCTCTCCGTTTGGGACATCGAAAACTTAATATTTAACTTAATATTTTTAATAGACTACCGTCGAAGATGCTGACTTGCAAAAGCCTCGGGATAACACGTTATCTCCACTATCATCAGTCATGCCCCTTGATCAAAGTGGGGAATGAAATAAAAGTTTGAGAACCACTGGCTTAACAAGTTACCTGCAGTCCAGAACACAGAATCTGTTGCAATATTCTGATGATCGGGC
>NC_063208.1:619394-635440 GCF_017589495.1 Alosa alosa
TTTTGAGTATGAATGTATGTGTGTGTGTGTGTGTGTATGTGTTTTTGAGTATGAATGTGTGTGTGTGTGTGAGTATGAATGTGTGTATGTGTTTTTGAGTATGAATGTATGTGTGTGTGTGTGTGTGTGTGTGTGTGTGTGCATGTGTGTGTATGTGTGTGTGTCATGTGCTCTGGAGGACAATGTCAAAGGCTGGGCTTGTGTGTGAGTACAAAATGTGTGTGTGTCTGTGTGTTCAGAGGTTGTAGGTGATGTGTGTGTGTATGATGAGAGCTGATAAGAGAGAGCTTTAAAGAGAGCGTGTTTGAAGTGTGTGTGTGAGTGTGAGAGAGAGTAAGTTGAGCGGATGATGGGTCTTAAATCCCGGCCTCTGAGTTAAACCTGCCGGACCACACCTCAGATCCCCTTAAAGCTCTCATCAAGGAGACACACACACACACACACACGCACTCTCACCCTAGCTCTCTCTTAAAGCTCTCATCAAGGAGAGACACACACACACACACACATATATAAACACACACACACACACACACTCACCCTAGCTCTCTCTTAAAGCTCTCATCAAGACACACACACACACACACATATAAACACACACACACACACACTCTCTCTCTCACCCTAGCTCTCTCTTAAAGCTCTCATTAAGGAGACACAAACACACACACATATAAACACACACACACACACATATAAACACATACACACACACACACACACTCTCTCACCCTAGCTCTCTCCTAAAGCTCTCATCAAGGACACACACACACACACACACAAATAGGGCCCACACACACACTCAGATACAAACACACACACACACACACTCTCACCCTAGCTCTCTCTTAAAGCTCTCATCAAGGAGACACACACACACACACTCTCTCAACCTAGCTCTCTCTTAAAGCTCTCATCAAGGAGAGACACACACACACACACACACATATAAACACACACACACACACACACTCTCTCTCACGCTAGCTCTCTCTTAAAGCTCTCATCAAGGAGAGGCACACACACACACACACACACACACACACATATAAACACACACACACATATATAAACACACACACACACACTCACACACTTTCTCACCCTAGCTCTCTTTTAAAGCTCTCATCAAGGAGACACACACACACACACACACACACACACATATATATAAACACACACACACACACACACATATAAACACACACACACACACAATCAAAACACACACATATAAACACACACACACAACACACACATATAAAACACTGAGACACACACACACACACAGAGTGTAGACACACACACACACACAGAGGATAGAGGAGGAGGAGGAGGAGGAGAAGAGAGATGGAGAGAGAGTAGAGAGGAGAGGGAGGAGAAGAGAGATGGATGGGAGTGTAGAGAGGAGAGGAGGAGGAGAAGAGGATGGACAGAGTGTAGAGAGGAGGAGAAGAGAGATGGATAGAGTGTAGAGAGGAGGAGAGGAGGAGAAGAGAGATGGATAGAGTGTAGAGAGGAGGAGGAGAAGAGAGATGGAGAGAGTGTAGAGAGGAGGAGAGGAGGAGGAGAAGAGAGATGGATAGAGTGTAGAGGAGGAGGAGGAGAAGAGAGATGGAGAGAGTGTAGAGAGGAGGAGAGGAGGAGGAGAAGAGAGATGGAGAGAGTGTAGAGAGGAGGAGAGGAGGAGGAGAAGAGAGATGGATAGAGATGAAAAGAGAGCTCTCTATCACACTCAGAAGCCCACATGTAGCCTGTAGTTAAGCCTGGCACTCACACACACACACACACACACACACACTCTCTCACATCATGTGCCGTCTGACCGTCTTATCAATAAAACAATGCCCAGTTATGCCCACCATAGCTATCCCACATGTCATCGTCTTATCAATAAAACAATGCCCAGTGCCGTTTCAAGCCCGCTGTGCCACACTTGCAGTCTCTTTCACACACACACACACACACACACTCACATAGTATCACACACACTCACACTCTCAGTCAGATTTAAAGGGATGGACAATATATACACAAATCAAACCCAAGGAGAAACACACTCTCCAGGAGTAATAAATCATTCACACACACTCACACACACTCCTGAAGCTCCAGCCTGCTCATCTCAAGTGATGGATATTAAATCCTTTTTAAATCGATCATAATTATTCCTTTAAATATTTTAAAATGCTTTTCATTTTTCAGGAGTTTTGTATTTTTTTATAGCTAGCTATAACGTCTCTGTCTTCCCAACCTTCCCTTTAAGGGAGCAGCTGTGAGCTGTGATTCCCTGTGGTATGTTATGAAACTGACCTAATTCCTTTCTTCCTCTCTCTCTCTCCCTCCTCTCCATCTCCCTCCCTCTCTCTATCTCTCTTTCCCTCGTTCATTCGTTGGTTCGATCGTTGGTTCGTTGGTTTGTTCGCCTGCTCCAGGCTCTCCTCCTCGTATGCCTTTGTACATTTGAGCCTTAATAATTCATTCACGCTTCCTTCGCCTGTAATCTTTCCCCACAAAGCCCAAAAACACACGCCAAGCTGTGATAGAGTCCAAGAGCCTGCGTCGTTATGAATTAAAAGGGTGTACTGGCTTGTGATATTTCATAGAGCTGCGTCGCTATAAATTAAAAGGGTGTACTGGCTGCTGTCTCAGTTTCAAATGCTGCTGCCCAGAGAATTATGTGTCAGTTTACAGGAGTGTGTGTGTTTGTGTGTATGTGTGTGGGGGGCGCTTAAATCCTGAGGAGGGATTTTCACAATCACACACACTTACTCACAATCACACACACACACACAATCACACACACACACACACAATCACACACACACACACAATCATGTTGGTGGCTTGGATGATCGGTTGACATTATGGTAGTGGTTGGTAGGTTGTTGCTAGGGTATATATGGCGGTTATTATGCTAAATCATCATCAACCGTTTTTTATTCAGGGAGAAATTGACTGAGCATCAAGCTCTTTTACAGCAATGCCCTGAGTAACAAAACAACAATCATCAAAACAACAAAACAAGAACAATGAAAGATACAAAAGGCAAATAATAATAATAATAATAATAATAAAAGCAAAAATCAAATAAAAAAAATAATAATAAATAGAAAGAAAAGAAGGGGAATGTATAAATAATAATAATGATATAAAAGGTCTGAAATATCAGTCAAAGCAAGAACATTGTGCAACAGTCATATCATCAATCATACCCTTGAATTGGTCTAGTGACACAAACCTATCTAATTTCAATAACTCTTGCAATTTGTTTTATGTAGCACCCCTCAGCGCTACTTAATAATAAATTGTACTTTAAAGTAAAAGGAGGTGCTTCTATGGGTTACGGTTAGGTTTAGGCCAGTTCTAGGTTCGGCATTAAGGGGGGAGTAAATTGACAAGGACACCAGTATGTAAAATGTTATAAATAAATAATGCAGGTTTATTAAATGCAAGAAGAGGAAATAATAGGAAATAGGAAATAAATACAAAACCCTATAAAATAAAGAGGTTGCTATGCTGGTTGCTTGTGTAATGATGTTGGTTAATTTGGGCTTATTTGCAATATATTGCGGCCATATTGTTGACATGACATTCCAGTTCTATAGGCTATTCTATGTGACAATTGCCTGTAGTGCGTAGATTTGAGCTGAGCAGAGCACGGTAGCCAAACGGCTTCATCTCGTCAATATAAGTAGATAAACTTATGGACCCATATCTAATACTCAATAGCATTAAGTGAAGATCCGTCATTATTGCCAGCTGTAACTTGCCCCGATATTTATAGCCTAATTGTCTTGTTCATACATCGGCACACGTCGCAGGGGAAGGCGTTCAAGTCGCTTGAGTCAAGGTCGGCAAACTTTTTATATTTGTTCCACCAACGACATCGTCTGACATTCCCATGATCGCAGAGAATAAAGCTGCATCTCATTGGACTGTAACTGTCTCTTGCGTTTGCCTGTTGCTCACAACCTGCAGCCAGGACTTTGCTAAAGTAGTTTAAAATGAGTTGGCCAGTGATCGTTCGTGTCTGATACTTCTACAGGAGGATCTATGATGCAACTATATGGTCTGGAGGCAGAAAAGGCTAACATATTTCCAAAATCCAAGTGAACAAAACACTATACAAATCAGAATTATCTACACATATCTTTCTCTGCTGAGTTTGTTGTTTGTCACTTGCCGTGCATAGCCTAAGACGAGCTGAGAGGGGTGCACACCACGATAAATATATTAGCCTAGCTACTGTAAAACATTGCCCAACGTTGCCTACCTAGCAATGCTATCTATGCAAATGCAATATGTGCAAAGGTAATCTACGGTAGGTGACTATATCAGGCTACTGCTGATGTCTCTGCATATTGCATAGGGTAGCTGTCTGCAGTCTGTACTGTCTAAAATGTATTTAACTTAAAGGACAATTCCAGCGCAAAATGAACCTAGGGGTTAATAACACATGTGTACCTCGACCGTGAGCTCGACCGTTCGCTGGGATTTGTTTTCATGCTAGTCGAATGTGACCAGTTTTATTGCAAACCGCTAATTAGCGTTTAACGCTAGCCTTCGGGCAGACGTACAGTAGAAAGAAATCGCTATTTCTATACCACTAACAAGGCTCATAATAGCACCACACTTACACAGTAGCATAATGAGGGTCTCTACATGTAAACCGAAGCATTGAGAACTTTGTAAGTGTACAGGCAGTTTATTAAAAAGAAACACATTACCGTTCACGTCTGGTTCACATATGCGCCTTGGGAAAACAGAGCTCTGGGAAGTGAATCTCGCGTGAAACGTTGTTGCCGAAATGTTGTTGCAGACTGTGCCCACCTGGACAAGGGGAAAAGTGCTGTGAGAATCATGTTCTTTGATTTCTCAAGTGCTTTTAACACCATCCAGCCCCTCAGATTGGGAGACAAGCTCTTGTAGATGGGTGTGGACGCCACCTGGTAACCTGGATTACAGATTACCTGGACCGAAATGCACCACAGTTCGATCAGACTGAAGAACTGTCTCTCTGACACTGTGATCTGCAGCACCGAGCCCACAGGGAACTGTGCTCTCTCCAGTCCTGTTCACCCTGTACACATCTGACTTCTGCTACAACACCGAAGTCATGCCACATGCAGAAGTTTTCTGATGATACTGCAATTGTGGGGTGTATCAGGAACGGGCAGGAGGAGGAGTACAGGAGCCTGGTGGAGGACTTTGTGCAATGGTGCAAACTCAATCATCTTCAACTTAACACTTCAAAGACCAAGGAGATGGTGGTGGATTTCCGCAGGTCTAAGCCCACTCTGCTACCAGTCCACATTGATGGGGTCAATGTGGAGGTGGTTAGCACCTACAAGTATCTGGGTCTCCACCTGGACAATAAACTGGACTGGTCAGCCAACACTGATGCACTCTACAAGAAAGGGCAGAGCAGGCTGTACTTCCTGAGGAGGCTGCGGTCCTTCAATGTGTGCAGTAAGCTCCTCAGGATGTTCTACCAGTCTGTTGTTGCCAGCGTCCTCTTCTATGCAGTAGTATGCTGGGGAGGAAGCACAAGGAAGAAGGATGTGGGGAATTGACAGGCTGGTAAGGAAAGCTGGCTCTGTAGTTGAGCTGAACTGGAGTGCATCACTTCACTATCTGACAAAAGGACCCTGAACAAACTGATCAACATCTTGGACAATGAGTGTCACCCACCCACAGCACTATTGTTAAGCAGAAGAGCCTGATCAGCTGGAGACTTCGCTCATTGCCTTGCACAACTGACAGACTGAGAAAGTAATTTGTCCCCTGGGCCATTGAACTGTTCAATGCTTCACTTAAGGGAATAGGAGAGATAGACTTCTCTGCATAGTCTGTCTGCCTCTTCACCCCCTCCATGTTTGGTACTGTCTGTCCACTAGCCACTTGTACCACTGTCTTTATGCTTCACTGTTTGCGTGCTATATTAGCACATCAGCACATATGCATAACCCCCCCCCCTCCATGCCACAGCCGAACTGTGGCCACACTTATACATTTTCTTAAATAGTTAAAAATATAGATATATAGACTTTACTTTACTTTATTTCTGCATTGTTGCACTGTTGACTTACTCATTTGCACTATCACCATGACCACTATCACCATTGCACTACCACCATGACACTCATTCACACAGAGCACCTTACCATACCTTACTATGCACAGAGAATCACAGGCTCAGTCCCTGCCTCAGTCATTGCAAGCGCCTCTGATTTATTAATCACCACAATGTGGATACTGTTTTTAGAATTGATTTAGATTAAGTGTTAGTATAATTTGTATTTTTGTAATTAGCATTTTAGTATATTTTGATATATCGTATTAAGTGTTAGTATAATTTGTATTTTAGTATATTTAGCATATTCTTTATCTTCTACTGTCCTTACTGCTTAGTTGTGTTTTTATATTATATACTTTAATTACTCTTTCTGCTGTTAAAGAATGTGTTTGTGTTGTATGTATGCTGCTGAGACCTTGAATTTCCCCTGGGGATCAATAAAGTATCTATCTATCTATCTATCTATCTATCTATCTATCTATCTATGAAACATACACTGTGTCCTGATTTTTGATGTGGATATAACACACACACACATACACACACACACACTTCCTCCTGCATATAACACACACACACAAACACACTTCGTCCTGCATATAAGACAAAACTGCACACACAAACATACATACACATACAACACATACATATTTCCTCCTGCCTATAAGACAAAACACACACACACACACACTTCCGCCTAATGACTGGAGGCAATTGTATATCCCTCTGTATGAGTCATCCAGTGTTTCAGTGTGTGTGTGTGTGTATGTGTGTGTTCTCCACGCCGTGTTCTCAATCCGTCAGGAGAACACACACATGCACACACACACACATGCACACACCACAGTGTTTTGCTGAGGAGGTATCTTCTCGCCGTTCTCCTCAACTGTGGTGTGCATGTGCACACTTTGAAAGTTTTGTGTGTGAGTGAGTGAGTGTGTGTGTGTGTGCAAGTGAGTGCATGTGTGAGTGAGTGTGTGTGTGTGTGCAAGTGAGTGTGTGTGTGAGTGAGTGTGTGTGCGTGTGTGTGAGTGAGTGTGTGTGTGTGTGCAAGTGTGTGTGGGTGTGTGTGTGTGTGCAAGTGAGTGTGTGTGTGCAAGTGTGTGTGTGAGTGTGTGTGCCTGTGTGTGTGTTTGAGTTTGTGTGTGTGAGTGTGTATGTGTGTGTGTGTGTGAGTGAGTGTGTGTGTGTGTGTGAGTGTGTGTGTGTGTGAGTGAGTGTGTGTGTGAGTGAGTGTGTGTGTGCAAGTGACTGTGTGTGTGCAAGTGAGTGCGTGTGTGCAAGTGTGTGTGTGCAAGTGAGTGTGTGTGTGAGTGTGTGTGTGAGTGAGTGTGTGTGTGAGTGAGTGTGTGTGTGCAAGTGACTGTGTGTGCAAGTGAGTGCATGTGTGCAAGTGTGTGTGTGCAAGTGAGTGTGTGTGTGTGTGTAAGGGTGAGGCCCATCCTCTCATCAGAAAAAAAGAATTCTATATAGTAGAGACATCACCAGGAGTACACCTCTCTCTCCCTCTCCCCCTCTCTCTCCCTCTCTCTCTCCCTGCCCCCCTCTCTCTCTCTCTCTCTCTCTTTTGACCTGCGTTTCACTCCTTGAGCAGACCTGTATAACAGTAACCAAATCTATACCTGCTTTGAAACCCGATTCTCTGCAGCCACACTCATCCAAACATGCTTTAATCTCGCTGGAATGTCTCAAATAGCTTCCACATGTGGTGCGGCTCACATCAAAGTCTCCCCCCAACACACACACACACACACACACACACACCACAGCTCTTCAGCACACACCAGCAGCCTATCCCAGCCAATCAGACAGGCCCGCCAGCCAGACGCATTGTGATGTCACAAATAAGTCTGAATGGTTTAGAAGACAGAGGGGTTTACCCCCAACACACACACACACACACACACACACACACACACACACACATGCCCTTTCTCTCTCTCTCCTCTCTCTCTCTCACACACACACACACACACACACACACACACACACACACACACACACCCCTTCTCTCTCTCTCTCACACACACACACACACACTGCATGGATTAGAAGACAGAGGGGTTTACCCCCAACACACACACACACACACACTGCATGGATTAGAAGACAGAGGGGTTTTTCTCTATATGGGAAGGTGGCTCAGGTTTCTCATTTCAAAGGGTGTCTTAGAAACTCTGACAAGCTGGATATGCATTCTCTCTCTCCTCTCTCTCCCTCCTACTTCCTCTCTCCCTCCTACCTCCTCTCTCTCTCTCCTCTCCTCTCCTCTCTCCTACCTCCTCTCTCTCTCCTACCTCCTCTCTCCTCCCCTCCTCTCTCCCTCTCTCTCCTGCCTCCCTCTCCTCTCCTCCTTCTCTCCTTCTCTCTCTCTCCTACCTCCTCACTCTCTCCTACCTCCTCTCTCCTCTCCCCTCCTCTCTCTCTCCTCTCTCTCTCCTACAGTGGGCATCGCTTTCAAATGACCACTTAATTCGCGCATTACGCGGCGTGAAGCTGCGTGAAGCTTTAGTACCACTTTCAGCCACTGTCAATTCGGCTCTGCCACTGTACATCTGCTCTGCCTGCGTCCCTTACATAATTGTTGCCGAGAGTAATCCCAGCCTACGAATTCAATAACAAAATAAATCATGCATAATTAAACATTACCTCGATTTAGGCTACTTGGGTATGGCTTAAGGCTTGACTACACGAAAAATCGAGAATTTGCTGTCTACATTATTGTCAGTGTTGGGGTTAACGCAACTTCATAAATCAAAACAGTGGTGTGATAATTGAGCCAGTAGAGAAATAACTGTTCAGAATTAATCTGTAGGCTTGGGTAGGCTTCTGCAGAAAACAATGTTGTTGCCGATTTAATACTATCTGGCGACGTTTTTAACAGGCTCATAATAGGGAAGCTTAGACAACTATGACCCACGCTTTGGTTTCGTAAATTAATTTGCCCTACTTCTTGACTGCAATGTAGTCAATTGACTGCTTGACATGTCATTTTTATTTTTCTGTACAATAAACAATTACATCTGCTTTATGCCGCAGAATTACATTCATATTTGGCTGACTGCAGGCCACTTCCCACCCATATTCCAAGATTAAGATAGTATGAAGTGCT
Organism: Alosa alosa; assembly: GCF_017589495.1. Taxonomy (NCBI): domain Eukaryota; kingdom Metazoa; phylum Chordata; class Actinopteri; order Clupeiformes; family Clupeidae; genus Alosa; species Alosa alosa. The sequence continues at coordinate 628,586 of NC_063208.1, forward strand.
TTTGTATAGGCTACTATCATAAAAAATAGTTAAGACGAATAGCTATTTGCAATTTGACAAAATACTGGTCCTCATTTTCGAATCACGAGGGGACGATATGAGCCTGTTGCATTTAGTTAGATGTCCTGAGTCACGCGATAATGTTTGAAAACCACTGGCTCGTAATCACAATAATTTAACACCACGACAGTTGGATAACCTACTTCATCATGTCCCCATGCCTACATTTTTGTGAGTAGCATAGAGATCGTTAAAAACAATAAAGTATGGCTCTCGTTTGGGACATCGAAAACTTATATTTTTAATAGACCACCGTCGAAGATGCTGACTTGCAAAAGCCTCGGGATAACACGTTATCTCCACTATCATCAGTCATGCCCCTTGATCAGTGGGGAATGAAATAAAAGTTTGATAACCACTGGCTTAACAAGTTACCTGCAGTCCAGAACACAGAATCTGTTGCAATATTCTGATGATCGGGATGATGATATCGGCAAATGTTTGTTTTCCAAAGTAAAATTTCACTTCACCATGCACCTTCGACAATACCTGGCCTACCTGGTATCATTACAAACATTATTCTGTGTCCTAAAACTGGCATATTTTATGGCATTGTGTCATGTAAGTTCGTTGCAAAATCTAGAGAAATGTGTGAGGTGGTCAGGGGACAATTGAGACACACATTGGATTGTGTTATTACTTGAACATTCCACACTATCCACAGTGGTAGGCCTATCAGGGGCAGGAGGATTACTGTCAGCGCAGGCTTTATATAAAATTCTTCAACAGAAGGCCTCGAATGTTGTCTTGTTTGTGGGCGCTTTTGCTTCGGCTTCTGTAATTTCGACTTCATTGAAAATGAGGGTTTCCCTCAATGACCCTCGAGAATAAATAAAGGTTGAATGAATGAATGAATGCAGGCTTGCCAAAAATAAAGGCATGTGGTTTGGCGCCCTACAGTAAATAACAGACCCAGCCAGAATGTGCGTTATGCTGCTTTTTACGAGCAATATGTTTTTGGTACCCTCTAACACTGCATGTTCTTAAATAACAATGATCATCAGTAATATTGACCATTATTTTGGGTAAATGGGCAAAAGCGGGACCACCTTGATTGGCTGATGATTGTAACTTATGCTGGCATGATTCCAAACACCTCCCTTACGATGATGAGTGACAGGTCTCAGAATGCGTCGCTACACAAGGACGGAAGATGATGAATAACTGGGGCCGTAGGGCTTTTATCTTACTACTAGGAGTAGGCTACTCCTAAATCGCACTTAAAGATTTTTAGATTGGAGTTTTTCTCTTAAAGTTATTCACAAAGCTTTTCAGACAACTCCTAAACTAGGAGTGAGTCTTCGTAGCTATGGATGACGTCATTACTCATGCACGAGCTTGACTGAAGTGACCACCTTGATTGGCTGACGATTGTAACGCGGGAATTCCAAACACCTCTCTTCCGATGATGACTGACAGGTGACAGGTCGGAGAATGCGCGCTACACAAAAAGTCGCGAAGGAATGAAGATGATTAATAACTGAATAAAAAGGCCTAGCCTAAATAAATAAAGAGTAAGGCAAAACAAATAGCTTAGTAGCCTAATGAAACATAGGCCTATGGATTGATGCAGTAGCCTACCTTTGCAACATTATTAAATTAATCTGTCACCATATCCCTAGGCTCATGTTTGCAAAGAGGAGAACATTTTAATTTGATTCACAATGAAACGTTACATTTCATTTACATGTTAACAATGAGTAGTTTTTGGTTGTTCTTGGTGGCATTATTGCATCCCTTTATGGATGCAAAATTACATTGGAAGCTCCTGTTACATAGGCTATTTCAAAACATCGTAACGTAAAATGCCACAAAAAGCTGTTTATGAATAGGTCTTAGTGAGTTAGGAGTCCTCTCGACTTAAGCTGTCCCAGACTTAGGTGCTACTTTTTAGGTCTAAAATGCTTCGTGAATTACTTTTGTGAAAAAAATTAGAGTCCTAAAGTTAGGAGTACACCGTCCATTATTTTTTTTAGAGTTGCTCTAAATTAGCCAGTTAGGAGCTACTTTTAGCCTTAAAATTCTTTGTGAATATGGCCCCTGAATAAAAGGCCTAGCCTAAATGAATCAAGGCAAAACAAATAGCCTAGTAGCCCAATGAAACATACTGGATTGATGTAGTATCTTTGTAACATTATTAAATTATTCTGTTACTATGCCTACGTTTGCAAAAAGAGAACATTTTAATTTGATTCACAATAATGTTACATTTAATTTACATGTTGACAATGATTATCCTAGTTTGGTTGTTGTTGGCGGCTATTGCATGTTAGTTATGCCTACAATGCAAAATTACTTCCCTTGTGACTGGAAGCTCCTGTAGTTGCATAGGATTTCAAAACCGCAGGTTTGTGAATAGGTCTGTGAGTAAGGAGTCCTCTTGACTTCTTTTAAACTGTCAGAGGTGGGAAGGTGTGATTTTTTGGGGAAGGGCCGGATTAACTGGGCACAATTGTCTGATGGCCCCCTTCCCCCCCCCAGCCAACGTGAATCAGGTGGTTAGTTAATAGGCCTATCGCGAAGATTTTTTCCTGCCATCTAAGGCAGGAGCGCATCTGTGAGGCCAAAGCCTCACCAAGCAGCTCGCTTTGTTTACAACTAACATTCCATTTAATTAAACTGCTTTATAGGCTATGGCAAAATAGTTTTTCAACATTTTTTGAATATTAGTTAATGGGATTGAATTGAAATGTTCTCAAAGTAGCCTTATGGCTGAAAGCACTCATTGTTTCAAAGGGAGTAATTTTGGCTTTGTCAAGAACTGAAGAGCTGTGGACGGCACGCACGGTATGCCCAATGAAAATAAATTAACGCATAGCAACACAACACAACACAGACCCTTCTCTGGCCAGTCACTGACATGAACTAAAACACAGAACCCTTCTCACGGCAGTCACTGACAGTAACCTAGAATAAATGCATGGGGAAAAACACTTCCCCATGACAAAGACATCGTAAAACACTGAAAGTTAATATTTTGTCACTAGCAACATTCATCTGTCCTTTGTCAAAATGTATTATGTTCCAAGTACGGCGCGCACTTGCTTCAGTTGAACAAATACATTTGCTTATTTCACAGAAAAATATAAATAGCCAGTCAGTGCAGAGTTGGTAAGTTATGGTAGGCCAACTTGCAGAATATACAAACAGGGGAAATTATTTATCTTGCAGTTGAGTAGCCTCAGGTGCGCATCGTGACATAAGGCTCAACATGCGTAAGCCAATGAATCGCGGTTTCATTTTAATAATCGCCCGTTTAAACTTAAATAGGTTAACATCACTTAAGTTCGCTACAAAGGAAAAACGATGATTTGAAGACATCCGTTTCTGTTGGAAGGGCAAGGTAGCAACAGGGCAACATACAGAGACAGGCCCGGCGGCAGGGCTGTTATGAGAGTATTAAAATATGGGATATTCTACGGAAAACATTAAAACGGCAAGACAGAAAAAGTTAAAATATCGGATAAACACTTTAAACAGTTGGCATGCATTGTTTCGGTCCCCGTGCACAGGGATTATTTATCATACTATTAATCACATATGATTATTTGTGAAATTGTGCAAACAGGCTTAAATACATTTGAAAAGGAAGGACTGGTAGCATGCAAGCTCACGGGAAAGATTGATTTAAGAACGATATCACAAAGTGTGTGGCTGTGGCGCTGGCGAAGACAATTGGCAGGAGGGTCATGTCTTTTTTAACAATTCTGTCGGAGGGTCATTGAACAATTAGCAGGCAAGGGAGGGTCATGCAAACTCCAACTGAAGCACTCAAAAAAATTCCTCGTGGCCCCTTCAATAAATAACGATCAGTCCCTAGATTGCTGCTGGGCTATTTGTCTGGTTCTGTTAACAACCTATTGTCACAAACGCCAGAGCCTATCTCGGGTTGCATCCATTACAAACAAACATGCAATGTGAACGCCTGGGATTGGGGAGAGCAATAAATGCTCACTGAATAAGTACGAAGTCAAACCTTTAAAATGAAAAACACTTTAATAAATCCAAAAAATAAACCGCTAATGAAGTAAACTTGTGACCATCAAAAATCGCTTATCCTTCTCGTGAATTGGGATACCAGGGATGTAACAGGAAGGCATTTGGCTGAGCAACGGAGGTTAATATGCTCCATGTTTCGTCCAAATGATAACTGTCATCATCGCTGCACCTCGGAGAAAAACCGAATGTTTCATTCTGTCCTCAAGCTTCAATCATTCCTCCGTTGTACCTAATTAAAAACGCAGATAGAACCTTTTTTATTATTCTAAGGTAGCTAAATAGCTGCTCAGCATGATTCATGTCCAATTAATTCCCCGTTAAAGTGTTCGCCTTTGTAGTTTGGTTTCGATAGCCTATGATAAACGGCTTATGGCCAAATATGTGGAAAACGCTAAAATACAGTAGGCTTATAAACCCGAAAAGTTGACAGTGATTTTTTCATAATCACTTGGAGGGTCATAGAAAAAATGTATTGTTGATGCAGGGAGGGTCACGCTCTTTTTGACTAACGCTCCCAAAAACTCCTCCTCGTAGCCCCTTAAATAAATAAATCTAACAGTCCCTAATGAAGTAAACTTGGTGACCATCAAAAATCGCTTATCAGCCTGTAACTCGTGATAACAGGACGTAACAGGAAGGCATTTGCTGGAGCAACGAGGTTAATAATTTGATATTTTGTCCAAATGATGTCCGGCTTCATCGATGCACCTCGAGAAAACCAGAATGTTTAATTTGTCCTGCGCCTCTCTACGCTGCAAACGGGATTCACACTCGAAGTTAACCAAATATTTCTTTATTAGGGCAGGGCAGGCATATTTCTGGCTGTAACATTATTTCTAAACCAGTCTGCTAAAGTCTGTAGTGAAGTCTGTGTAGGGTTTTCCAGGCTCCATTTCTTTTACGACACCCTGCTCACTTGAGCCATCTACCGGTTGTTTGGGTTGTTGCAGCTGCCTCACTGAAAATACAAATTAAAGTCGCTATGGATACCGCTGCGGATCCTGACGCTGACCGCTGAATGAAGCTGGCCAAGTCAAGCACTGCCCACTGTACCTCCTCTCCCTCTCCCACCTCCTCTCTCCCTCCTCTCTCCCTCCTACCTCCCTCTCCTCCTCTCTCTCTCTTCCTTCTCCTTCTCTTTCTTTCTCCTTTTGCATCTCTTCTGTGTGACATTAAGGTCAAATTGTTTAAAACACACCTGCCTTGGTTTATACAATCACACACACACACACACACACACCCACACACATACACACACACACACACACACACACACTCAAATGTGCCCTCCCCAGTTCACAAAGGACTGTTCAGTGCACCTGACCTGTGCCTGTCATACTATCATCAAGGAAGTGCTTGAGCCGGCTTGTCATGTCACATCAACAAAGCCATCTCCCCACTCCCTGGACCCCTTCCGGTTTGCATACCGAGCCAAGCGGTCTGCTAGAGGATGCAATCTGCTCTGCTCCTCCACCCAGCCCTCACCCACCTGGAAAAGAGAGACCTCCATATGTGAGATTGCTGTTTATAGACTCCCAGTTCATTCAACACCATAATACCACAACAACTCATCTGCAAACTTGATAAAACTGGGACTCATAGCACTCACCTCTGTAACTGGCTACTGACTTCCTCTGTCAGGAGGCTCCCGGGTAGTACGTGGTTGGCGTCACCTCAAGCAGCATCACACTGAGCACAGGGGGCCCCCTGCCGCGTGCCCAGTCCGGCTGCTCTTCACCCTGCTGACGCATGACTGCACTGCAACCTACAGGCAATAATCACATAGTGAAATTTGTTGACTATTACACCTGGTGGGGTCTCATCGCCCGGCGGCTTACTTAGACCACACAGGCTGGAGGCCCACCATCTGACCATCGCAGTGGGACACAACCTCCTGCTGAACGCCAGCAAGACCAAAGAGATTGTTGTTGACTGAGAGGTCAGCACCAACACCTGCCACTGACCATCGACGGGTGCTGTGGTGGAGAGAGCAGCAGCACCAAATTCCTGGGGTGCACATCGCGAAGACCTCTCCTGACCACCAACACTGCATCACTGGCGAAGAGAGGCTCAGCCGCCTGTACTTCCTGGCGAAACTCAGGCGCAGCAAGTGCTCCACCAGCCATCATGACCAGGCCTACCGAGGCACTGAGAGCATCCTTCCAGCTGTATCGCTGTAAGCTTGAAGCTGCACTGAATACAACAGGAAAGCTCAAGCGCATAGTGAACACAGCCGGAAGGGATCATTGGTGCTTCTTACCCTCCTGAAGGACATTTGCTACCTCACCCACCTCACCCGCAGGTTATGACTCAAAATTGTGAGGATGCAGTCACCTCACCACAATCTGTTTGATCTACTGCCCTTCTGGAAGAGGCATAGAAGCCTGCGCCTCCCGCACCATCAGACCTCACCAACAGCTCTGTACACCAAGCTGTAAGGATGCTGAACCTCCTCCTCCTCTCCCTCCACCCTAGCATAACATCCTGGACATTGAACCACAATGGCCGCCTGCACCACTCCACTCTTGCACACTTGGAACACTCTGTGCACACTTGTACACTCTTTATAACTTGGTGTTGTTACCTGAAAAAACACAATACTTTCATGTTTCTTACATAACTTGCACCACTATGCCACTTTCTTTTTATTATTACTTGGTCAAACAGAACTACCCAAGCCTTTTATTGTTTGACTTTGTACTCAGTATTTTGCTTGACTGTCTATGCACAATTTCAAATCAAATTTTGCTGTTTTATTTTTTCATTATTATATGTGCCCTCTTATTTACTTATTTA
>NC_063208.1:635940-655940 GCF_017589495.1 Alosa alosa
ATCGATCATAATTATTCCTTTAAATATTTTAAAAAATGCTTTTCATTTTTCAGGAGTTTTGTATTTTTATAGCTAGCTATAACGTTCTGTCTTCCCAACCTTCCTTTAAGGAGCAGCTGTGAGCTGTGATTCCCTGTGGTATGTTATGAAACTGACCTAATTCCCTTTCTTCCCTCTCTCCCTCCTCTCCATCTCCTCCCTCTCTATCTCTCTTTCCCTCGCCTCATTCGTTGTCTGATTGCTATCTGTTATTTGTCTGGCCTGTCTGTGGCTCTCCTCCTCAGAAGGCTCCTTGTACATTTGAGCCCACACCATTCACGCCTCCTTCTGCCTGTAATCTTTCCCCACAAAGCTCCAAAACACAATGCTGTGATAGGAGTCCAAGAGCCTGCGCTGCTATGAATTAAAAGGGTGTACTGGCTTGTGATATTTCATAGAGCCAAGGCTGCTTATAAATTAAAAAGGGTGTACTGGCTGCTGTCTCAGTTTCAAATGCTGCTGCCCAGAGAATTATGTGTCGTTTACAGGAGGTGTGTGTTTGTGTGTATGTGTGTGACGGGGGGCTTAAATCCTGGGAGGAGGATTTCACAATCACACACACTTACTCACAATCACACACACACACAATCACACACACACACACACAATCACACACACACACACAATCATGTTATGGCTTGACACCGCCGACATATGGTAGTGGTTGGTAGGTTGTTGCTAGGGTATATGGCTGCTATTGCGTTAAATCATCAACCGCTTTATCCAGGGAGAAATTGACTGAGCATCAAGCTCTTTACAGCAATGCCCTGAGTAACAAAAACAACAATCATCAAAACAACAAAACAAGAACAATGAAAGATACAAAAGGCAAATAATAATAATAATAATAATAATAAAAAAGCAAAAAATCAAATAAAAAATAATAATAAATAGAAAGAAAAAGAAGGGGAAATGTATAAATAATAATAATGATATAAAAGGTCTGGAAATATCATCAAAGCAAAGAACATTGTGCAACAAAGTCATATCATCAATCATACCCTTGAATTGGTCTAGTGGACACAAACCTATCTACCCCTCTCATCAACCTTGCAATTTATGTAAAGTAACCCCTCAGCTGCCACTTAATAATAAATTGTACTTAAAAGCAAGGAGGTGCTTCTATGGGTTACGGGTTAGGTTTAGCCAGTTCTAGGTCTTCGGCATTAAGGGGAGTAAATTGATGGACACCAGTATGTAAAATGTTATAAATAAATAATGGAGGTTTATTAAATGCAAGAAGAGGAAATAATAGGAAATAGGAAATAAATACAAAACCCTATAAAATAAAGAGGTTGCTATGTTGGAGCTGTTTTGTGTAATGATGTTGGTTAATTTGGGTCTATTTGCAATTTCTCATATTGCGCTATATTGTTGACAGGTTTACACCCAGTTCTATAGGCTATTCTATGACAATTGTCTGTAGTATGTAGGATTTGAGCTGAGCAGAGTACCGTAGCCAAACGGTTTCATCTCTCTCGGCCAATATAAGTAGATAAACTTATGGACCCATATCTAATACTCACAGCATTAAGTGAAGATCCGTCATTATTGCCAGCTGTAACTTGCCCTCATATTTATAGCTCCAATTGTCTTGTTCCATACATCGCACACGCCGCAGGGGAAGAAGCGCTCAAGTCGCTTGAGTCAAGGTCGGCAAACTTTTATATTTGTTCCACCAACGACATCGCCTGACATTCCCATGATCGCAGAGAATAAAGTTTTCATCTCATTGACTGTAACTGCCCCCTGCGCTTGCCTGTTGCTCACAAACCCAGCCAGGACTTTGCTAAAGTAGTTTAAATGAGTTGGCCAGTGATCGCTCGCGGTTCGATACTTCTACAGGAGGATCCTATGATGCAACTATATATGGTCTGAGGCAGAAAAGGCTAACATATTTCCAAAATCCAAGTGAACAAAACACTATACAACCAGAATTATCTACACATATCTTTCTGCTGAGTTTGTTGTTTGTCACTTGGTCGCATAGCCTAAGACGAGCTGGAGAGGGTGCACACCACGATAAATATATTAGCCTAGCTACTGTAAACATTGCCCAACGCTACCTACCTAGCAATGCTATCTATGCAAATGCAATATGTGCAAAGGTAATCTAATGTGGTGACTATATCGCTACTGCTGATGTCTCTATTACTGCATAGGGTAGCTGTCTGCAGTCTGTACTGTCTAAAATGTATTTAACTTAAAGGACAATTCCAGCGCAAAACGAACCTAGGGTTAATAACACATGCGTGTACCTCTCGAATCAGTGAGCTCGAATCGCCCGCTGGGATTTGCTTTTCATGCTAGTCGCATCGTGACCAGTTTTATTGCAAACCCGCTAATTACGCTTAACGCTTAGCCTTCGGCAGACGCCAGTAGAAAGAAATCGCTTATTTCTATCCACCACTAACAAGGCTCATAATAAAGCACCACACCTCTACATTGTAGCATAATGAGGGTCTCTACATGTAAACGAAGCATTGAGGAACTTTGTAGTGTACAGGCAGTTATTAAAGAAACACATTACCGTTCGCGTCCTGGTTCACATATGCTTGGGAAAACAGAGCTCTGGAAGTGAATCTACGCGTGAAAGCGTTGTTGCGAAATGTTGTTGCAGACTGTGCCCACTGGACGGGGAAAAAGTGCTGTAAAGTCATGTTCTTTGATTTCTCTCAAGTCTTTTAACACCATCCAGCCCCTCAGATTGGGAGACAAGCTCTTGGCAGATGGGTGTGGGCTCACCTGGTAACCTGGATTACAGATTACCTGACCGGCGACCACAGTTAGTCAGACTGAAGAACTGTCTCTCTGACTTTTGATGATCTGCAGCACCCGGCCGCCACAGGAACTGTGCTCTCTCCAGTCCTGTTCACCCTGTACACATCGACTTCTGCTACAACACCGAGTCATGCCACATGCAAAGTTTTCTGATGATACTGCAATTGTAGGGTGTATCAGGAACGGGCAGGAGGAGGAGTACAGGAGCCTGGTGGAGGACTTTGTGCAATGGTGCAAACTCAATCATCTTCAACTTAACACTTCAAAGACCAAGGAGATGGTGGTGGATTTCCGCGGGTTTAAGCCCACTCTGCTACCAGTCCACATTGATGGGGTCAATGTGGAGGTTGTTAACACCTACAAGTATCTGGGTCTCCACCTGGACAATAAACTGGACTGGTCAGCCAACACTGATGCACTCTACAAGAAAGGGGCAGGCAGGCTGTACTTCCTGAGGAGGCTGCGGTCCTTCAATGTGTGCAGTAAGCTCCTCAGGATGTTCTACCAGTCTGTTGTTGCCAGCGTCCTCTTCTATGCAGTAGTGTGTTGGGGAGGAAGCACAAGGAAGAAGGACGCGGGGCGAGCTGAACTGGAGTGCATCACTTCACTATCAGACAAAAGGACCCTGAACAAACTGATCAACATCTTGGACAATGAGTGTCACCCACTCCACAGCACTATTGTTAAGCAGAAGAGCCTGATCAGCTGGAGACTTAGCTCACTGCCTTTGCACAACTGGACAGACTGAGAAAGTCATTTGTCCCCAGGGCCATTGAACTGTTCAAGGGAAGAGGAGATGGACTTCTCTGCATAGTCTGTCTGCCTCTTCATCCCCTCCATGTTTGGTACTGTCTGTCCACTAGCCACTTGTACCACTGTCTTTATGCCTCACTGTTTTTGCGTGCTATATTAGCACATTAGCACATATGCATAACCCCCCTCCATGCCACAGCCGAACTGTGGCCACACTTATACATTTTCTTAAATAGTTAAATATATAGATATATAGACTTTACTTTACTTTACTTCTGCATTGTTGCACTGTTGGACTTATTCATTTGCACAATCACCATGACCACTATCACCATTGCACTACCACCATGACACTCATTCACAGAGCACCTTGGAGCACCTTACCATACCTTACTATTCACCAGAGAATCACAGGCTCAGTCCTGCCTCAGTCATTGCAAAGCCTCTCTGATTGATTAATCACCACTATGTGGATACTGTTTTTTTGGAATTGATTTAGATTAAGTGTTGTATAATTTGTATTTTTTGTAATTTGTATTTTTGTATATTTTTATATATTGTATTAAGTGTTAGTTATATAATTTGTATTTTAGTATATTTAGCATATTCTTTATCTTCTACTGTCCTTATTGCTTAGTTGTGTTTTTTTATTATATACTTTAATTACTCTTTCTGCTGTTAAAGAATGTGTTTGTGTTGTATGTATGCTGCTGAGACCTTGAATTTCCCTGGGGATCAATAAAGTATCTATCTATCTATCTATCTATCTATCTATCTATCTATCTATACACACTTAGATCCTGCATATAAGACAAAACTGCACACACAAACATACATACACATGCTTACATACATATTTCCTCCTGCCTATAAGACCAAAACACACACACACACACACTTCCGCCCCTAATGACTGGAGGACAATTGTATATCCCTCTGTATGGAGTCATCCAGTGTTTCCAGTGTGTGTGTGTGTGTGTCCCGCGCCCGTGTTCTCAATCCGTCAGGAGAACACACACATGCACACCACACACACATGCACCTACCCACAGTGTTTTGCTGAGGGAGGAGTATCTTCTCCGGTTCCCTGAATCAGGAGGGTGGATTTGAAAGACCATCCTGAGTGGAGGGTGGTAGTGGAGGGGACAGTGGTGGAATGGAAGGAAGTGTGTGTGTGTGCAAGTGAGTGTGTGTGTGGAGTGTGTGTGTGGAGTGAGTGTGTGTGTGGAGTGAGTGCAGGTGCAGTGACTGTGTGAGTGCAAGTGAGTGTGCATGTGTGCAAGTGTGTGTGTGTGCAAGGGAGTGTGTGTGTGGTGTGTGTGGCAAGTGAGGCCCATCCCCATCAGGAAAAAGAATCCTATATAGTAGAGACATCACCGTGAGTACACCTCTCCTCTCTCCCTCTCCCCTGCCCCCCTCTCTGTCTCTCTCTCTTTTTGACTCCGCGCTTCACTCTCTTTGAGCAGACCTTGTATAACAGTAAACTAACCTATACCTGCTTTGAAACCGGATTCTGCAGCCACACTCCATCCAAACATGCTTTAATCTCGCTGAATGTCTCAAATAGTTTCCACCGAGACCAAAGTCTCCCACACACACACACACACACACACCTGCTCTTCACCACCCAGTGCCTGAAGCACCTCCTGTCTGCCACACCTTGTCTAATTGCCGCACTTCAACACACACACACACACCACACGCACGCGGGCACACACACACACACACACACACATGTTCTCCTTCTCTACACACATCAAAGACACACACACACACACACACCACACACACACACACTGCGCCCTTTCTCTCTCTCTCTCACACACACACACACACACTGCATGGATTAGAAGACAGAGGGGGTTTACCCCAACACACACACACACACTGCATGGATTAGAGACAGAGGGTTTTTCTCTATATGGGAAGGTGGCTCAGGTTTCTCATTTCAAAGGTGTCTTAGAAACTCTGACAAGCTGGATATGCATTCTCTCTCTCCTCTCTCTCCCTCCTGCTTCCTCTCTCCCTCCTGCCTCTCTCTCTCTCTCCTCTCCTCTCCTCTCTCCCTGCCTCCTCTCTCTCTCCTACCTCCTCTCTCCTCTCCCCTCCTCTCTCTCTCCTCTCTCTCTCCCTGCCTCCTCTCTCTCTCCTCCTCCTTCTCCTTCTCTCTCTCTCCTACCTCCCTCACTCTCTCCTACCTCCCTCTCTCCTCTCCCCTCCTCTCTCTCCTCTCTCTCTCTCCTACAGTGGGCATAAACTTTCAAATGACCACTTCGTTCGGCGTGCAGTGAAGCTGCGTGAAGCTTTAGTACCACTTTCAGCCACTGTGCGTCGCTCTGCCACTGTACATCGCTCTGCCTGCCGTCCCTTACATAATTGTTGCCGAGTAATCAGCCTCTGAATTCAATAACAAAATAAATCATGCATAATTAAACATTACCTCGATTTAGGCTACTTGGGTATGGCTTAAGGCTTGACTACCGCAAAATGTCGAAAATTTGCTGTCTACATTATTGTCAGTGTTGGGGTTAACGCCAACTCATGGAAATCAAAACAGTGGTGTGATAATTGAGCCAGTAAATAACTGTTCAGAATTAATCTGTAGCTTTGGGTGGAAGCTTCTGCAGAAAACAATGTTGTTGCCAATTTAATACTATCTGGGCGGCGTTTTTTAACAGGCCTGCATAATGGGGGGGGGGGGAGGCTTGAACAACTATGACCCAGTTTTGGTTTAAATAAATTAATTTGCCCTACTTCTTGACTGCAATGTAGTCAATTGACTGCTGACATGTCATTTTTATTTTCTGTACAATAAACAATTACATCTGCTTTATGCCATGGGAATTACATTCATATTTGGCTGACTGCAGGCGTGCCACTTCCCTCCCATATTCCAAGATTAAGATAGTATGAAGTGCTTTTTGTATAGGCTACTATCATAAAAAAAATAGTTAAAACGAATAGCTATTTGCAATTTGACAAAACACTGGTCCTCATTTTGCGAATCGAGGGCGATATGAGCCTTTGCATTTAGTTAGATGTCGAGTCCGCATAATGTTTGAAAACCACTGGCTCGTAATCACAATAATTTAACACCGACAGTTGGATAACCTACTTCATCATGTCCCCATGCCTACATTTTTGTGAGTAGCATAGAGATGCGTTAAAAACAATAAAGTATGGCTCTCCGTTTGGGACATGAAAACTTATATTTTAATAGACTACCGTCGAAGATGCTGACTTGCAAAAGCCTCGGGATAACCGTTATCTCCACTATCATCAGTCATGCCCCTTGATCAAAGTGGGGAATGAAATAAAAGTTTGAGAACCACTGGCTTAACAAGTTACCTACAGTCCAGAACACAGAATCTGTTGCAATATTCTGATGATCCCGTGATGATATCGGCAAATGTTTGTTTTCAAAGTAAAAAATTCACTTCACCATGCACCTTCGACAATACCTGGCCTACCTGGTATCATTACAAAATAACATTATTCTGTGTCCTAAAACTGGCATATTTTATGGCATTGTGTCATGTAAGTTCGTTGCAAAATCTAGAGAAATGTGTGAGGTGGTCAGCGAGGGACAATTGAGACACACATTGGATTGTGTTATTACTTGAACATTCCACACTATCCACAGCTGTGTAGGCCTATCAGGGGCAGGAGGATTACTGTCAGCGCCAGGCTTTATATAAAATTCTTCAACAGAAGGCCTCGAATGTTGTCTTGTTTGTGGAGGCTTTGCTTAAGCTTCTGTAATTTCGGCTTCATTGAAAATGGGGGGCTTCCCTCAATGACCCTCGAGAATAAATAAGGTTGAATGAATGAATGAATGCAGGCTTGCCAAAATAAAAGGCATGTGGTTTTCGCAGCCTACAGTAAATAACAGACCACGCCAGAATAATGCGTTATGATGCTTTTTTGAGCAAGATGTTTTTTTGGTACCCTCAGCACACTGCATGTTCTTAAATAACAATGATCATCAGTAATATTCGACCATTAATTTGGGTAAATGGGCAAAGCGTGACCACCTTGATTGGCTGATGATTATATATGGGCATGATTCCAAACACCTCCCTTCGATGATGAGTGACAGGTCTCAGAATCGTCGCTACACAGGGCCGGAAGATGATGAATAACTGGGGCCATGGCTATTCACAAAACTTTTATCTTACTACTAGGAGTAGGCTACTCTAAATCGCATAAAGATTTTTAGGTGGAGTTTTCTCTTAAAAGTTATTCACAAAGCCTTTCAGACAACTCCTAAACTAGGAGTGAGTCTTAGTGGCTATGGATGGCGTCATTACTCATGCCGCGAGCTTGACTGGAAGTGACCACCTTGATTGGCTGGCGATTGTAGCGGGAATTCCAAACACCTCTCTTCCGATGATGACTGACAGGTGACAGGTCGGAGAATGCGTCGCTTCACAAGTAGTCTTGAAGGACGGAAGATGATTAATAACTGAATAAAAGGCCTAGCCTAAATAAATAAAGTAAGGCAAAACAAATAGCTTAGTAGCCCTAATGAAACATAGGCCTATGGATTGATGCAGTAGCCTACCTTTTGCAACATTATTAAATTAATCTGTCACCATATCCCTAGGCTACGTTTGCAAAGAGGAGAACATTTTAATTTGATTCACAATGAAGCGTTACATTTCATTTTACATGTTAACAATGAGTAGTTTTGGTTGTTCTTGGTGGCATTATTGCATCCCTTTTATGGATGCAAAATTGTTCCCTGCGATTAGAGCTCCTGTTGCGCATAGGCTATTTCAAAACATCATAGCGTAAAATGCCACAAAAAGCTGTTTATGAATAGGTCTTAGTGAGTTAGGAGTCCTCTCGACTTAAGCTGTCCCAGACTTAGGTGCTACTTTTAGGTCTAAAATGCTTAAAGTGAATTACTTTTGTGAAAAATTAGGAGTCCCTAAAGTTAGGAGTGACCCATTATTTTTAGGAGTTGCTCCTAAATTCGCCAGTTAGGAGCTACTTTTAGCCTTAAAATTCTTTGTGAATATGGCCCCTGAATAAAAGGCCTAGCCTAAATGAATCAAAGGCAAAACAAATAGCCTAGTAGCCCAATGAAACATCTGGATTGATGTAGTATCTTTGTAACATTATTAAATTATTCTGTTACTATGCCTCGTTTGCAAAGAGAACATT
This sequence comes from Alosa alosa, assembly GCF_017589495.1. Lineage (NCBI taxonomy): Eukaryota > Metazoa > Chordata > Actinopteri > Clupeiformes > Clupeidae > Alosa > Alosa alosa. Next base: position 644,683 of record NC_063208.1, read on the forward strand.
TTAATTTGATTCACAATAATGTTACATTTAATTTACATGTTGACAATGATTAGCCTAGTTTTGGTTGTTGTTGGCGGCGTTATTGCATGTTAGTTATGCCTACAATGCAAAATTACTTCCTCGATTGGAAGCTCCTGTAGCTGCATAGGATTTCAAAACCACTAGGTTTGTGAATAGGTCTGTGAGTAAGGAGTCCTCTTGACTTCTTTTAAACTGTCAGAGGGTGGGAAGGTGTGATTTTTTTGGGGAAGGGCCGGATTAACTGGGCACAATTGTCTGATGGCCCCCCTTTCCCCAGCCAACGTGAATCAGGTGGTTAGTTAATAGGCCTATCGTGAAGATTTTTTCCTGCCATCTAAGGCAGGAGGCGCATCTGGTAGGCCAAGCCTCACCAAGTAGCTCGTTTGTTTACAACTAACATTCCATTTAATTAAACTGCTTTATAGGCTATGGCAAAATAGTTTTCAACATTTTGAATATTAGTGTCGGGTTGAATTGAAATGTTCTCAAAGTAGCCTTATGGCTGAAAGCACTCATTGTTTCAAATTTGTTTCAAAAGGAGTAATTTTGGCTTTGTCAGAACTGAAGAGCTGTGGACGACATGACGCGGTATGCCCAATGAAAATAAATTAGCATAGCAAACACAACACAACACAGACCCCGCTTCTCTCGCGTCAGTCACTGACATGAACGAAACACAGAACCCGCTTCTCTCCACGGCAGTCACTGACAGTAACCTAGAATAAATGCATGGGAAAAACACTTCCCCATGACAAAGACATCGTAAAACACTGAAAGTTAATATTTTGTCACTAGCAACATTCATCTGTCCTTTGTCAAATGTATTATGTTCCAAGTACCCTATCGTAATTCTGCTTCATAAAGTTGAACAAATACATTTGCTTATTTCACAGAAAAAATATAAATAGCCAGTCAGTGCAGAGTTGGTAAGTTATGGTAGGCCAACTTGCAGTGAACATACAAACAGGGAAATTATTTATCTTGCAGCTGAGTAGCCTCAGGTGCGCCGCGTGGGCTATAAGGCCGAACATGCAAGCCAATGAATCGTGCTCTCCACGACAATCAGCATGGTTAAACTTAAATAGGTTAACATCACTCTAAGTTAAGCCTTCAAGCAAAGGAAACGATGATTTGAAGACATCCGTTTTCGTTGGAAGGGCAAGGGTAGCAACAGGGCAACACAGAGACAGGCCCGATGGCAGGGGCTGTTATGAGAGTATTAAAATATGGGATATTCTCACGGAAAACATTAAAAGCGGCAAGACAGCGGGGAAAGTTAAAATCATTGATAAACCGCGAAAACAGTTGGCATGCATTGTTTTCGGTCCCGTGCACAGGGATTATTTATCATACTATTAATCACATATGATTATTTGTGAAATTGTGCAAACAGGCATAACACATTTGAAAAAAAAGGACTGGTAGCATGCAAGCTCACGGGAAAGATTGATTTAAGAACGATATCACAAAGTGTGTGGCTGTGGCGCTGGGCGGAAGACAATTGGCAGGGGAGGGTCATGTCTTTTTTTCTGTCGGAGGGTCATTGAACAATTTCTAGCAGGCAAAGGGAGGGTCATGCAACTTCCAACTGAAGCACTCAAAATTCCTCCGGTGGCCTTCAATAAATAACGATCAGTCCCTAGATTGCTGCTGGGCTATTTGTCTTGGTTCTGTTAACAACTCATTGTCAAGCGCGTAGCCTATCTCGGCGGTTGCATCCATTACAAACAAACATGCAATGTGAGCGTCTGGGATTGGGGAGAGCACTAAATGCTCTACTGAATAAGCATGAAGTCAAACCTTTAAATGAAAACACTCTTTAATAATCCAAAAAAATAAACCGCTAATGAAGTAAACTTGTGACCATCAAAAATGTTTTATCGCTTCGTAACTCCGTGATACCAGGATGTAACAGGAAGGCATTTGGCTGAGCAACGGAGGTTAATATGCTCCATGTTTTGTCCAAATGATAACTGTCTATCATCGTTGCTTTTCGGAGAAAACCGAATGTTTCATTCGCCCCCGTTTCAATCGTCGGTTGTACCTACTCAAAAACATAGATAGAACCTTATTATTCTAAGGTAGCGAAATAGCGTTCAGCATGATTCATGTCCAATTAATTCCCCTGTTAAAGTGTTAACCTTTGTAGTTTGGTTTCGTGATAGCCTATGATAAACGGCTTATGGCCAAATATGTGAAAACGTTAAAATACAGTAGGCGATAAACCGGAAAAAGTTGACAGTGATTTTTTCATAATCACTTTGGAGGGTCATAGAAAAAATGTATTGCTGGCGAGGGAGGGTCACGTCTTTTTTTGGACTAATGCTCCCAAAACTCCTCCGGTAGCCCCTTAAATAAATAACGAACAGTCCCTAATGAAGTAAACTTGTGACCATCAAAAATCGTTTATAAGCCTGTAACTCCGTGATAACAGGGCGTAACAGGAAGGCATTTGGCTGAGCAACGGAGGTTAATACTCTATATTTTGTCCAAATGATGTCCGTCTATCATCGATGCACTCGGAGAAAACCAGAATGTTTAATTTGTCCTGCGTCTCTACGGCTGCAAACGGGATTCACTCGCAGTTAACCAAATATTTCTTTATTAGGGCAGGGCAGGCATATTTCTGGCTGTAACATTATTTCTAAACCAGTCTGCTAAAGTCTGTAGTGAAGTCTGTGTAGGGTTTTCCAGGCTCCATTTCTTTTTACGAGACACCCTGCTCACTTGAGCCATCTACCGGTTGTTTGGGTTGTTGCAGCGTCTCACTGGAAAAATACAAATTAAAGTCGCGTGATACCGCGTGATCCCACGCGCGGACCGCGAATGAAGCTGGCCAAGTCGAAGCACTGCCCACTGTACCTCCTCTCTCCCTCCTACCTCCCTCTCTCCTACCTCCTCTCTCTCTCCTCTCCTCTCTCCCTCCTACCTCCTCTCTCTCTCCTCTCCTCTCTCTCTCTTCCTTCTCTCCTTCTCTCTTTCTTCTCCTTTTGCATTCTTCTGTGTGACACAAGGGGTCAAATTGTTTAAACACACCTGCCTTGGTTTATACAATCACACACACACACACACACACACCCACACACATACACACACACACACACACACACACTCAAATGTGCCCCCCTCCCCAGTTCACAAAGACTGTTCAGTGCACCTGAGACCTGTGCCTCTGTCATAATATCATCATGAAGTGCTTTGAGCGGCTTGTCATGTCACATATCAAAGCCATTCTCCCCCCCACCCTGGACCCCTTCCAGTTTGCATACCGAGCCAAGCGGTCTACAGAGGATGCAATCTGCTCTGCCCTCCACCCAGCCCTCACCCACCTGGAAAAAAGAGACTCATATGTGAGATTGCTGTTTATAGACTTCAGTTCTGCATTCAACACCATAATACCACAACAACTCATCTGCAAACTTGACAAACTGGGACTCAGTACCTACCTCTGCAACTGGCTACTGGACTTCCTCTGTCAGAGGCCCCAAGTAGATGCGTGTTGGCAACAATACCTCAAGCAGCATCACACTGAGCACAGGGGCCCCAAGGCTGCGTGCTCAGTCCGCTGCTCTTCACCCTGCTGACGATGACTGCACTGCAACCTACAGCAACAATCACATAGTGAAATTTGCTGACGACACAACTTCTGGTGGGTCTCATCACCAAGGGCGGCGGACTCAATACAGGTTGGAGGCTCGACCATCTGACCACGCGGTGCAGGGACAACAACCTCCTGCTGAACGTCAGCAAGACCAAAGAGATTGTTGTTGACTTCCGGAGAGGTCACACCCAACACCTGCCACTGACCATCGACGGTGCTGTGGTGGAGAGAGCGAGCAGCACCAAATTCCTGGGGGTGCACATCAGTGAAGACCTCTCCTGGACCACCAACACTGCATCACTGGCGAAGAGAGGCTCAAGCGCCGCCTGTACTTCCTGCGAAAACTCAGGCGAGCAAGTGCTCCACCAGCCATCATGACCACATTCTACCGAGGCACCATTGAGAGCATCCTCTCCAGCTGTATCGCTGTGTGGGGCGGAAGCTGCACTGAATACAACAGGAAAGCCCTGCAGCGCGCATAGTGAACACAGCTGGAAGGATCATTGGTGCTTCACTCCCTCCCTGAAGGACATTTACACCACCCACCTCACCCAAGGCTGACCAAAATTGTGAGTGATGCAAGTCACCCCTCACAATCTGTTTGATCTTACTGCCCTCTGGGAAGAGGTGCAGAAGCCTCGCCTCCCAGCACTACCAGACTCACCAACAGCTTCATACACCAAGCTGTAAGGATGTTGAACTCTCTCCCTCCTCTCCCCCTCCACCCTCAGCTACATAACATCCTGGACATTGAACCCACAATGGCCGCCTGCACTACTCCACTTGCACACTTGAACACTTGCACACTTGTACACTTTTACAACTTGGTGTTGTTGTCCTGAAAACACAACACTTCTGCTGCTCTTACATAACTTGCACCACTATGCCACTTTCTTTGTTATCAAACAGAACTACCCAAGCCTTTTATTGGCCTGACTTTGCACTAGTATTTTATTGACTGTCTATGCAATTTTCAACCAAATTTTGCTGCTCTTTATTTTTTTTATTATATGTGCCCTCTTATTTACTTATTTACTTACTTTTTTGTTTACTTGAATGTTATGTTTGTCTGTGGACTTAAATTGGTAAAATATGTCTTGTCTTCACCGTGGGATAGTGAGAAACGTAATTTCGATCTCTTTGTATGTCTGGAACATGTGAAGAAATTGACAATAAAGCTGACTTTTGACTTTGACTCTGTCAACCTACTTAAGAACATCTGGCAACACACACACTGGCGCACACATGACAACATCTGGCAACACACACACACTGGCGCACACATGACAACATCTGGCAACACACACACACACTGGCGCACTTAAGAACATCTGGCAACACACACACACACTGGCGCACTTAAGAACATCTGGCAACACACACACACAGGCGCACTTAAGAACATCCGGCAACACACACACACAGGCGCACACATGACAACATCTGGCAACACACACACACTGGTGCACACATGACAACATCTGGCAACACACACACAATACATGACAACATCTGGCAACATCTGACACACATGGGACACTGGCAACACACACACACTGCTGACTGGCTCTGGCGCACACATGACAACATCTGGCAACACACACACACTGGCGCACTTAACAACATCTGGCAACACACACACACTGGCGCACACATGAGAACATCTGGCAACACACACACACTGGCGCACTTAAGAACATCTGGCAACACACACACACACTGGCGCACATATGAGAACAATTCCCAAACACAAATAAATCTCTCTCTCTCTCTCTCACTCTCTTTCTCTCCTGCTCTCTCCCTCTCTCTCTCTCTCTCTTTCTCCTGCTCTCTCTCCCTTTCTTTCCCTCTCTCAATTCAAAGGTGCTTTATTGGCATTTGCATTGCCAACGCAGTCATACAGTGTATAGACATTTATGAGTAACATACATAGACCTAAACTTATAACTTATATATATATATATATATATAACATATCCATAGGTAATAAATGTCCATAGGTGATATGTAATAAATAGGTGATATGTAATAAATAGGTGATATAGGTAATAAATAGGTGATATGTAATAAATAGGTGATAGGTAATAAATAGGTGATAGGTAATAAATAGGTGATATGTAATAAATAGGTGATATGTAATAAATAGGTGATATAGGTAATAAATAGGTGATATGTAATAAATAGGTGATATAGGTAATAAATAGGTGATATGTAATAAATAGGTGATATGTAATAAATAGGTGATATGGTAATAAATAGGTGATATATAGGTAATAAATAGGTGATATGTAATAAATAGGTGATATGTAATAAATAGGTGATATGTAATAAATAGGTGATATAGGTAATAAATAGGTGATATGTAATAAATAGGTGATATAGGTAATAAATAGGTGATATAGGTAATAAATAGGTGATATGTAATAAATAGGTGATGTAGGTAATAAATAGGTGATATGTAATAAATAGGTGATATAGGTAATAAATAGGTGATATAGGTAATAAATAGGTGATATGTAATAAATAGGTGATATGTAATAAATAGGTGATATAGTAATAAATAGGTGATATGTAATAAATAGGTGATGTCACGCTAATAAATAGGTGATATAGGTAATAAATAGGTGATATGTAATAAATAGGTGATATGTAATAAATAGGTGATGTAGGTAATAAATAGGTGATATGTAATAAATAGGTGATATAGGTAATAAATAGGTGATATAGGTAATAAATAGGTGATATGTAATAAATAGGTGATATGTAATAAATAGGTGATGTAGGTAATAAATAGGTGATATGTAATAAATAGGTGATATAGGTAATAAATAGGTGATATAGGTAATAAATAGGTGATATGTAATAAATAGGTGATATGTAATAAATAGGTGATGTAGGTGATAAATAGGTGATATGTAATAAATAGGTGATATAGGTAATAAATAGGTGATATGGGTAATAAATAGGTGATATAGGTAATAAATAGGTGATATGGGTAATAAATAGGTGATATGTAATAAATAGGTGATATGTAATAAATAGGTGATATGTAATAAATAGGTGATGTAGGTGATAAATAGGTGATATGGGTAATAAATAGGTGATATGGGTAATAAATAGGTGATATAGGTAATAAATAGGTGATATAGGTAATAAATAGGTGATGTAGGTAATAGAGGGTAAAAGAAGGATGGAGGACAAAGAAAAAAAATACAATAGATAGAATGTCATCCTACTTTGGCTTGTAGTTTGGTTTCTCCTTCTTTTGCTTGTTTGTTGATGTTATTGACACAAATTTGTAGTTTGGAAGCAGAACTGGTCTGAGCATACTGTGTATTAGTTTTTATTACTGAATTAGTGAGCTTCAGTACCAGCTGGCACAGGGGACTCTTTTCTGGGTTCAGTTCCTGGGTTTTAATGCCTCAAACAGGAGAGTGTTTTTGGGACCAGATTTCAAGTGCATCCAGAATTGTAGGGATCTTTTCTGAATAGGTGTGTGTGTGTGTGCCAATGGGTAGCGGCCTAATTCTGCTCTACATGCGTTGTTGGGTGTTTTAGTTTGAACTTTCAATACAGTTGGGCAGACTTGGGCATCATGGTTATTATCATGGTTAGATCAAGCAAACAGTGCTGCTACTCTCATCGAATCAGCTCCCCCAAAGTTCAGTTTCTTGAGTTCTACCAGAGCAAATAAAAGAGGTGGGGGGATAGCCACAATTTTCAAGACGTCTTTTCAGTGCAATCAGTCGTCATTCGGTGACTTTACTTCATTTGAATATCTGTGTGCACGCATTAAGTCTTCTCCTCAGATTTTATTACTGACAATTTACAGGCCTCCAAAACATTCAGCTAAAGTTTTTCTTGAAGAGCTAGGTGAACTGCTATCAGTCGTTTGCATAGAGTTTGATTGTCTTATTATATCAGGGGATCTAAACTTGCATGTGGATAATCCTGAAGACAATTATGCCAAGGAATTCATTGCACTAATCAATACTTTCTCCCTAACACAGCATGTACAGGGGCCAACACACTCTCTCGGCCATACCCTCGACCTTGTTATCACAAAGGGTCTCGATGTCTTTACAGCTGTTAAAGACCTGGCCTTATCTGATCATTTCTGCATGTTCTTTGATGTGTCTATGTCCCCACATACTCAAAACAGCTATGATGGTAAAAAGGAGAATCAAGCACTTTCACTAAAGTCAAGTCAACTGTCAAACTCTGTAGAAGACCTATTTCATCACTTTAATGCAAAAATGGCAAACATTATGGATGACATTGCTCCATTACAATTCAAGAACGTTAAGGACAAACAGAAAGCACCATGGAGGCAAAATCCAGCAGTTAAACTTCTAAAAAGAGAGTGTAGGAAGACTGAAAAGAAAATGGGCGTAAATACAAACTTCAGATCCACTATGAAATCCATAAAGAGATGCTCCGCACATATAACTCTGAAATATGCAAAAAGCAAGACAGTCTTTCTTTTCTAACATTATCAATAGAAGTTCAAATAACACTCATTATTCTATTTTCAACTGTTGATAAGTTAACAAATCCCCACTCACAATTAGCGCCTGAACTTCTCTCAACTAATAAATGCAATGAGTTTTCATCTTTTTTTAACGGTAAAATTGACAAAATCAGACTCAACATATCTGCTCAATTACTAATTCAACAACCTGAACTTCCAGCAACGGAGTTAAACTTAACTTGATGTCTGAGTTCAGCTTGATATACTACGAAACACTTGAAAACCGGTACAGAATCTCAGCTCTTCCACATGTGTCTTAGACACTCTGCCTACCAATTTCTTCAAAACTGTTTTTCACCTCATAGCGGCGGATGTCCTTCAAATTGTAAATGTATCACTGCTGTCTGGCACTTTTCCTAAGTCACTGAAAACAGCTGTTGTAAAGCCACTTCTCAAGAAGAATAACCTGGATGCCTCCATGCTAAACAATTACAGGCCCATATCCAATCTACCTTTTATTGGCAAAATTATTGAAAAAGTAGTCTTTAATCAATCACCTTCCACCTTCCTAACATCAAATGGGTATTTTGATTACTTTCAGTCTAGTTTTCAGGCAAATCACAGCACTGAAACAGCTCTCATTAAAGTTTCCAATGACATACGCCTCAACACAGATTCAGGTAAAACATCAGTCCCAGTGCTACTGGACCTTAGTGCAGCATTTGACACTGTTGATCACAATATTTTACTACACAGACTAGAACACTGGGTTGGATTTACAGGCATAGTTATCAGCTGGCTAAAATCATATCTACAAGAAAGTAGCTTCTTTGTTGCCATCGGAAACTGTACCTCAACACCAACGTCCTTGACCTGTCGTGTTCCCCAGGGGTCGATCTTGGAGCCACTATTATTCAACCTCCATATGCTCCCACTTGGACAAATCATCCAAAATAATTTGATTTCATATCATAGCTATGCAGATGATATTTTCTTCAGCTGAACAAAGAAAAAACTGAAGTAATTATATTTGGTAAAAAGGAGAAAAGACTTAGGGTTGCCACTCTCCTTGACACAAAAGGGTTGAAGGCATTCATTTTATTAATTGACAGTGATCTAAATTTCAACAGCCACATGAAAGCGATAACTAAATCAGCTTTTTACCACCTCAAAAATATTGCCAAACTCAGAGGGCTGATGTCAAAACATGACATAGAAAAACTCATTCATGCATTTATCTCCAGCACAGCTGTTATTTATCTCCAAAACTGCAATGGACTGTTCACAGGCCTTCCTAAAAAGACTATTAAACAGCTTCAGGTGATACAAAATGCAGCAGCTAGGATTCTAACAAAAACTAAAAGAACTGACCACATTACTCCAATTCTTAAGTCCTTGCACTGGCTGGTAAGTCACAGAATCGACTTTAAAGTACTACTGCTTCTTTATAAATCAGTAAATGGAGCAGGACCTTAATACCTGTCAGACATGCTTCAGCAGTACACACCTTCTCGTACTCTCAGGTCCAAAGTGAAAAACCTGTTAGTAAAACCTACTGTTAGAACTAAACATGGTGAAGCAGCTTTTTTGCTGCTATCTTGGCTCAACTCTGGAACCAACTTTGGGATGACATCAAAAAGGCTGTAGCCAGTTTTAAAATCTAGACTTAAGACCAAACTGTTCTCAGATGCTTTCTGCTAACTGCGGCGAGTTAGAAATTCTGAATCTGCCTTGATAATTATTCTACCTTGTCTTTTTATTACTTTTTTTTACTACTTTTGCCTTTGTTTTTTGCTTTACTAATTATTATTTATTTTTTAAATGATTTTTAACTTATGTTTTATGTTTTCTTTTTTATTATGATCTTTACCTTTTAACTATTCTTTGACTATATTGCCCATCTATGCTTTTATTTGTTATTATTGTTTGGTTTTACATTACATTACATTACATTTAGCAGACACTTCTTGACCAAAGTGACTTACATATGTCAGCTATATTACAAGGGATCACATTGTCCCCGGAGCAACTTGGGGTTAAGTGCCTTGCTCAAGGGCACAACGGGTGGAAGCTGGGAATTGAACCGACAACTTTCAGGCTACTGCACGCTAGCCCAGCTCCTTAACTCATTGAGTGCAAAAAACGTTTTTCCTTCCCATACGTTGGAGTGCCACGTAATATTACGTTTTTTTTTTTTTTTTTTATAACGAAACTAGACACTCTAACACACCTTATATGTGATTTTGGGAACTCTGTGATGAATGGAAATGAAATATATGGCGATCGTGAAACTCATGAAAACGCACAATCTGGACATTTTATCTGGACATTTTATCATAACTTCGGTTGCCGCTTTGGGTCGAATCAGTGGCGCATGCACGCAGGTCAAAAAACCAGGCCATTTTCATGGGTCTATCACTAGGTGGCAGTCTCGCCAGGTCTCGCTGATCACTTCCCTGAAAGTTCACACAAGTAAGTAACAGGCAACACTTCATATTTCATGAAAGACGTTATATCTCCATTTCTAGAAAAAAAAAGTGATTTTGATGAAAACTAGCCACTGTTTAGCTTTGGGATTTCTCAGGAACAGAGGCGTAAAATACACGGTTTGCACCCACCGAGCTTAAAGTCTCACCTTTTAAACGAGCTATTGTATGTGTTCATAGCTATAACACAGAATATGCTGTGGCTGTACAAAAATCATCAACAATGGTCTAGATTGCTGGCACTCTAGGACAAAGCTCCCGAAAACAGCTTGGCATTCAATGAGTTAACCACTACACTACCACCGCCCTACAGGCTACTGCACGCTAGCCCAGCTCCTTAACCACTACACTACCACCACCCTACAGGCTACTGCCGCGCTAGCCCAGCTCCCTAATCACTACACTACCACCACCCTACAGGCTACTGCCTGGCCTAGCCCAGCTCCTTAATCACTACACTACCACCACCCTACAGGCTACTGCACGCTAGCCCAGCTCCTTAATCACTACACTACCACCACCCTACAGGCTACTGCATGCTAGCCCAGCTCTTTAATCACTACACTACCACCACCCTACAGGCTACTGCACGCTAGCCCAGCTCCTTAACCACTACACTATCACCACCCCGTTTTGTTTATGTAAAGCACATGGAATGACCTCTGTGTATGAAATGCGC
>NC_063208.1:660940-665940 GCF_017589495.1 Alosa alosa
TGACTTCACTCAGGGGAGATGGGCGAGGCATGTACCCTGGAGATCGCTGCACTGGCACTGGCACTTGCTCAATCTCCTCTTAAGGGCAATCTCCTCTTGGGGCAGCCATGGCCTACTGGTTAGCACTTCAGACTTGTAACCGGAGGGTTGCCGGTTTGAACCCCGACCAGTAGGCATGGCTGAAGTGCCCTTGAGCAAGGCACCTAACCCCTCACTGCTCCCCGAGTGCCGCTGTTGATGCAGGCAGCTCACTGCGCTGGGATTAGAGTGTGCTTCACCTGAATGTGTGTACACTGTGTGCTGTTTGTGTTTCACTAATTCACGGATTGGGATAAATGCAGAGACCAAATTTCCCTCACGGGATCAAAAGAGTATATATACTTCATATAGACTTCAAGCTTTCCGCTCTTCTTTTCTTCCAGGAGCTGCCATGTCTGAAGGGTTCCTAAGGAAACTAGATCTTTCTTTTTCTTTCCTTTTCTGGCGCTTGCGAATGCGCTCAGCTCTCCTCGGAAGGGTTGTTTCTTCTTTCTTGTGTTACGACCCTGTGGGTCTTGTGTATTATGTGTGTTTGTTACTTCTATTGTGTGCTTCCAGGCAGATTGGCTGCAGCTGAGGGGTGGTGTGAAACCCTATGACGTCAGGGTAGCCCGGCCCTTTAAAAGGGGGCTGACGTCATTGAGCTCTCTCTCTTGCTATCTGTGGGGATCGTTCGTTGCCACCGTCGTTGCCACACATCGCTGCCACTAGGGCCAGCCTCGGGCCTTGCCCGTGCAACTCGCCGTCATCTTTCTCACTCCCTGGGGTGAGAGACCAGGAGTGAGCACCTGGCCGCCGAGGCCTACGTTGTAGGCCGTGTTTTTCTTAGTTTAGACATTTTTCCACACTGTTTTTTTTTGTATTAATAAATACACCATTTTATTAAGTTATGTGTCTGCCCGTTTTTGTTATATCCCACAAGCCCTAGACCGGGATGTAACAAATGGGGGCTCATCCGGTTCTTTTTGTTCCCAGTTTAGCAAATTGGGGCCTAAATTTTCCCCCTTCAGTATATTGGGGAGCAGCCAATTTGTATCGCATTTGTATCGCTTTAGTTGTGCCGTCGTTTTTGTAGGTTTTTTTTGGGAAGCGCGCTTGCGACCAAGAGGCTCTGGTGAGTGTTTTGATTATTTTTTTGATTTGGTGGTGGTTTTGTGAAGCAACCCCGGGGGGAGGTTCATTGCGAACCTCCAATTGCCTTTGAAGATATGTTAGGTTTATTTTTAGTTTATGGGTATTAGGGTCCAGAGCTTTGCCCAGTCTGGGTTATTGGTTATAGCGTTGCTTCGTTAAATAATTGAGCACATTATAGATGGGCAGACTAACATTAGATTTTTGTTTTTGTCATTTTTTGTTCGTTTTTTTCGCTTGTGTGCGTCTGGTGGCAGCTTCGTAGCCAAGTGCCTTTGTTTTTTGTTCGTGGCAGTAAGTGGCAAATGTTTTGAATTCTTTTTTTTCGTGGCTTCTGATACTTTTTCCGAGCTGTTTGTCCGAGCATTCATTTTTGGGTTGGAGGGGGTAGGCCTAGAAGTTAGATACTCCATTTTTGATTGTGGACGACTGAAATTGCTGGTCGTGATTTTGATAAATTTTGACTACCTCAGACTAGTCCACTTTAATTTAATTCGTGGCAGTTAAAATTTTGTTTTTTTCAATCGTTTTATTCAGTGTTAGTGACAATGTCTGTGGTGGAAGAATTTATTAAAAGTCCTTCCGAGGAACTTCTGTCTGGTTGCACTAAAGACCAGTTAGAGAAAATTGCAGAGCATTTTTCAATCACACTTACTTCGGAGGACAAGAAGCGTAAGGAATTGCTCCTTAAAGCTGTGGGTTTAGGTTTAGTCGCTAAAAATATTCTGCCTGCTAGAGAAGGTATAGTTTCTCCTGTGTTGTCATCTGCGCAGCAATGCTTGATCGAACTGAAAATTAGAGAGTACTCCTTTGAAGAGCGCAAAATTACAGTTAGAAGCGGCACGATACGTGCTGAAAGGGAAAAATCGAGTGGTTAAAGAGAAGGAATTGATAAAGAACTTGAAATTAAGAAATTAGAGATTCAGCACGAGCTTGATTTAAAAAAAGGTTAGAGCACGGCTGCTGAGAATGAGCGCCAGCGCCAACATCAACGCTAACGCGGAACGCCGATGAGCGTAACTTTCTTCTAAAAGCTTGAGATGGAGTTGGAGGATAAGAGACTTACCATCGCCAGCCAGTTCCTTTAGTTCCCTCTCGAGATTTAAGTCACTCTCCTGTTCACTCCCCTGTTCACTCTCCTGTTCGTCCTTCTGCTTTAGGCCTAGGCCTATTGTTGGCTCCTGTGGGATCGGGTTCTGCTGTTCGATGGGCTTAGATTGACACCGCGACCTTTACTCGCTCCCCTGAATACTTCAGATGCGCCTGATGTACATGCTCCCGCGCCTGCTCCCTTGAGAAATCCCGATAATGTCCTTCCATTTGCTCCTGGTCCTCCGCTGCCATTTGTCCCAGCTCAGCCGCTCGATGTTAGTCGCAACACTTTCGGATGATTCCGCCTTTCAACTAACGGAGGTTGAGAAATATTTTTCTGATTTCGAGAGGGTTGCCATTACGCTGAGATGGCCTGCTGAAGTCTGGACGTTGCTATTGCAAAACTGTCTTGACTGGCAAGGCACAGTCTGTTTATTCTGCCCTCACCGTGCAACAAAGTTCTGACTATGATACAGTTAAAACTGCAATTTTTAAATGCTTACGAAGTTGGTTCCTGAAGCCTACCGTCCAGAGATTTCGTGGCCTTTTGCAAGTCCGACAGCTTCACCTTCGTGGAGTTTGCGAGAGAGAAAGAGAGTGCTTTTGACAGGTGGTGCACTTCACAACGTGCACACACGAAAGAACATCATCTCTTGATTTTGCTGGAAGAATTTAAAGGTTGCATTCCAGACGCAGTAGCGATGTATTTGAACGATCAGAAAGTAACAACGATATCGCAGGCTGCTGTCTGTGCAGATGAATTTGTGCTAACGCATAAAAGTTCGCTTCAGTTCTCTTCTCCCTCCTCGCCGTCGTTCTTCAGCTCGGCCTTCCAGTCCCGGCAGAGCTGGAGAAATTCAGAATTTAGTAAGCCATCTTTGGAAGGGGAATCTCGCGGAGTGTTATTATTGTCATGAGGTTGGCCATCTCATTGCAGTATGTCCGGTCCTGAAAGGAAGAATTGCCTCCGGGTTTATTGAAATTTGAAGAGTGCTGGCTTGGTGCGACTCTAAGTTTAGACCATTCACACGGGGAATTGACAAAGTTTATGATCCGTTTGTTTTGGAGGGGATGGCGTCTCTCTCAGGGCTTGAGAGGGATGGTGTCCCTGCCAAAATTCCTACGCCGATACTGGTGCAGCCCAGTCGCTTATTGTTGCTTCTGTTTTGCCGCTCTCTGAGGAGACGACAGTAGCTGATGTGCTAGTTCAGGGAATTGAGCTCGAGTTTTAAAAGTCCCATTACACACTGTGCACCTTGAAAGTGATTTGGTCTCTGGGCTCGTGGAAAGTCCCTTCTTCCGAAGCTACCTATGGAAGGGGTAACCTTTATCTTGGGTAACGATTTAGCTGGGGAAAAGTTATCCCTAGTTCGAAAATAAGGTTTCACGGCTTGACTCCGATAACAGAAAAATTCTGACTTTGACTCTAGGCTTTCGCAAGTCCTGCCAGCATCCCAGTCAGAAAAGAACATCCACCCTGTAGGTTTGCCTAACATTTTAAAGTCTGCTAATTATCAATCTCATGCCACCCTCGCCGCCCAACTTCGCACCCTCGGTCGCTGTCCATGTCCCGGTGGTGCTGAAGTTCGCTCGCACGCTGTCTATAGATCGGGAATCAGATCAGGCTTACAGGGCAACTGACACCACTTTGGCTAGTTGCCACGCTGCAGTTTCTGGGATGGGAGGTAGCTAATAAGTCTCTGAGATCTCGCAAGAAAAGGAAAATCCCTATGAGACAGAAGACTGCTGATTGTCCTGTGCCTGTCTTTTGCCAGAATCTTTGTATGTGTTTGTCTCATTTGTCTGCTTTGTGTGTTAAGGATGTACAGAGGTTAAGTGTGTCTTTTCCAGCTCTCTCCTCAGATACTCCCCCCTGTGCTGATGACCACTGTCACCATATGGATGTGGGTTAGGCCTAACATCCCTTTACACATCATGGGAGGTCTAGTACCTGTGCAGGTGGACTCTGTCTAACTCCCTAACCAGTTAAATGTGATCAACATTAGATGTTGATTTTTGGTGGTGGGGGTGTTACGACCCTGTGGGTCTTGTGTATTATGTGTGTTTGTTACTTCTATTGTGTGCTTCCAGGCAGATTGGCTGCAGCTGAGGGGTGGTGTGAAACCCTATGACGTCAGGGTAGCCCGGCCCTTTAAAAGGGGGCTGACGTCATTGAGCTCTCTCTCTTGCTAGTTGTGGGGATCGTTCGTTGCCACCGTCGTTGTTGTAACACTTGTGATCGTAGTTTGCGGCGGTACAGTAGTCCTCCTTGCTAAGAGGCTAGTGGGTAACTAGCGCTCCACTCCCGATGCAGTCTCTCCTGGATGCCAACTGCCCTTTCACAGTAGTCACTGACACACACACACACACACACACACACACACACACACACACACACACAACTGCTCTTTCAAAGTAGTCACTGACACACGCGCACACACACACACACACGCACACACACACACACACACACACACACACACACATACAACTGCCCTTTCACAGTAGTCACAGGATGTCCAGAAGTGTAATCTAAGTAAACTCAGTTCAGTCCACTCTAATACTAATGGTCTGGTCACATAGTGGGTCACCTGTCTGGTCACATAGTCGGTCACCTTCATCTGTCTGAATGCATCCATAACTCCATCACATGTGGTCTGCAGTTAGACTTTGACTTGCTCCATTGTATTCTGCTGTTAAGTCTCTCATGTAGTGGATTGATATTCATGTGTGTGTAG
>NC_063208.1:673440-680940 GCF_017589495.1 Alosa alosa
AGTCAGTGTGTTTTGTGATGTAGTGTCTGATTTGCATATATCTGTAGAGATCGCTTTAGGGTAAACCAAATTGATCCTGGAGTTGTGAAAATGATTTGAATACATTTCCTTCAAATAGCTGATTCATTATTTTTAACCCACTTTCAGACCATCTTCTATAGACTCTATCAACTATAGATGGGAGAAACTCTATATTTCCCAATATGGGTATAGCCCGTGACAAAGCCACCCCTCCCCTTAGTTTCTTTTGGACTATATTCCACACTCGAAGTGTGTGCTTAATATATATGTTGCTTATTTTAATTTTTTTTTGAGACTGCTGACTAAGAAATGGCAGAGTATTTAATGATATTCCTGATAAGGAATTTCTTTCAATAGACACCCATCCAATCTCTTCATCTCTGGCTACCCAAGCTACCATTGCTCTGAGTTGGGCTGCCCAGTAGTACATTTTGAAATTGGGTAGACCCAAACCTCCTTTCTCCTTACTTGCCATTAATATTTTCAATCTTATTCTTGGTCTTCTATTTTGCCAGAATGTGGACTGTGTAACCGTAATAGGTAGGGACTGCAAGAGGGGAAGTGGGCTTTTGGTAGAACATGCATTCTCACTGTCTCTACCCTACCAAACAGTGAAAGCCGTAACATATCCCATCTGCTTATGTCTACATTGATTTCTTTTATCAATTTATTATAATTTGCTGTAAATAGTTGTTCGGACCTTGGAGTGAGCATAACACCCAGGTAGCGAAATCCCTGTTTGGGTCTTCTAAAAGAGACCCTATCATCTAGCTGGGAGGGCCAATCACCTGCTATCATCATGGCTTCAGATTTGTCTGTATTGACTTTGTAGCCTGAGACAGCACTGTACTCGCTAAGGCTATTCAGTAGTGCTGGGACAGAGGTACTAGGGTTCTCTAGAAATAATAAAATGTTGTCCGCAAATAGCACTATCTTATGTTGAACTTTTCCTTCATCACATATACCTTGAATGAATGGATTGCTGAGAAGCACTGACAGGGCATTTCTTTTGGCTGCAATTTCCTGTAAATTAAGGGCTCTTCTAATGTTGTCTACTCCTTGTCTATTGTTGATAAATCCTGTCTGATCTGGTTTCACAAGTTTATATATATATTTCTGTATCCTCTTTGCTATTATTGACGTTAATATCTTAAGGTCTACACACAGGAGACTAATTGGGTTGTAAGATTTGCATTGTGTTGGATCTTTATTGTCTTTATGGATTTCACTAATTATTGCTTCTGACCATGAGCCAGGTGGGTCCCCTTCTTTAAGTGCATAGTTATACACTCTGAGCAATAATGGTGTTAATTCATTTATAAATGTTTTAAAATATTATTCTGGAAATCCGTCCACACCTGGTGATTTATTATTTTTTAGATTTTGAATATTATCTTTAATTTCCTTGTCTGTAATTGGAGAAGACCACATTTCTGATTCAGATGATGTTAATTTAGACATTTTAATTGAGTTAAAGAATATTTCCATCTTTTCTTTTATCTGTGGGCCCCTCTCTTCCTCATATAGCTTTTCATAGTATTTAGCAAATGCCTCTGCAATATCATGTGGTAGCGTTAGCATCTTACCATGATACGGGCACTGTATCTTGTGAACAATTCTACTAGATTGTTCTTTTCTGAGTTGGAAAGCCAATAAACGGCTTGCTCTATTTCCAAATTCATAATATTTTCTTTTTGTAAATCTTAATGCTCCTTCTGCTTTAGAAATTAACAGGTCATCCAATTTTTGTCTAGTCTCCTTTAGTACTGCTAATACTTCCTGGTTATTAGATAGCTTGTGCTCGGTCTCTAGTTCTTTAATTTCTTTCTCTAATTTATCTTGTTGAGCTAATCTTTGCTTTTTCAGTCTTGAAGAAATTGCAATAATTTTGCCCCTCATCACCACTTTGGCCCCCTCCCACAGGGTAGAGGGAGATACAGATCCATTATCATTTAATGTTATGTATTCTATCTATTCTATTAAATCTAATGCTATGTATTCTATCTATTCTATTAAATCTATTCTATTTTTTATTTCTTGTTTAATTGAGTCGTTATTTAACAAAGAAACATTCAGTCTCCAGTAGTGCTGTCAGTTAAACGCGTTATTAACGGCGTTAACGTAAACCTATTTTAACGGCGTCAAATTTTTTTTCGCAAGATTAACGCTCTTTTTTGTGTAACAAACTTTGTAATTTTTTCACAAGCTGTTGCAACAACTAGTAACGTTAGAACAACTACAACACCACACTGGATCTAGCTAGACCGTGCTGCATGTACACGCCCCCTTTTGGATAATGGAAACCTATGCTGCATAGAAGTGGGGAGCAAAAAGGAGTTATACTTACTAAATCTTGAAACAAACGTGAATAAAAGGCACAAAATAAGGTTGGTGTAAGAGTTATCTGTGTGTTTATGGGATTAATGTGACCATTATGTTCCTATTTTTTGCTCTTTCCAGTTTAGCCTAACAGGAGTGTCACGAATGTACAGTCAAACTGCCCGTGGCTGACTATAACTAAGTTCGGCAAGCTTAACTTTACATGTCATAACATCAACTAAACATAAGTCACACATTCATTCTATCACTTGTAATATGAACCTTTTTCCTACAACTAGGTGAGATGATTGGCTATGCCTGTTATACTGAAGTTCCACAGTTAGCTAGCTAGCAAGCTAACCGTTTTACATGGGATATGGTAAGTGTAGCTAGTACGTGCTGAATGGGTTGTAATGTAGCCTACATTGTTTCGACATGAGTAAGTTACATACACATAATTCTTTATAACTGCCGTGTTAGTAAAATTATTGAATGGCCTGTAAATGAACAACTAGATGTAATGTCAAGGTGTGATTAGGCTATCTGTCTTTCCCATTAGAATCAATGATATACTGTATGTATGTTAACTTGTTTTCCGCTAAAATGGGGCGTGATGCAGATTAAATGTAGCCTATATGATGATGCGCCTTTAGTAGGCTACGTAAAGGCATGCTGCACACACTTGTTTGGGCTTACGAGCCGGCCAAAGAGTAGATTCGTACAATAAACACCAACGCAGTTCTGAACTCCCGGTCAGCTGAATGGTGTTTTAAATTGCTGTGGACACTGATGCCGACACTCTGCTTTCGACATTCATTTACTGTACATTAGATTCCATTCTTTTTAATACAACTCTGCACACCAGCATCGCACTTTGCCGCCGTGTAAATCACGATTCAGTTATATTTGGTCGACGCCGCTCCATAAAATCCATTGTTCATCCAGTGTTTGCGTGTTAAAAACGTCGGCGCTGATGTGTGTGGCAAGTGACAGTGCACCATAGACTGTAGGCCTATAAAATGGCAGTGCACTCATGTCGAAATGTTCCTTATTTTTAACTGAACTCAAAGATAATGAATATAGTATTTTATGTTTGTTATGCCCTTTATTAGCTATATTTCTGAAGAATATATTGTGTTGCCTCAGGTCTGCTGCACATCTTTTGAAATTTGATTTCAAATAATCAAATAGACCTACGTCTTAAAGTTAAGTTAATGAAGTAACTTGCTTTGCTTTCATTTGAATCCTAATCAAGATACACACAATAATAATTGCTTTAAATTGTTAACATGGACTCCTGAAAAGTTCAGCAAAATAATAGAATTTTAATCATGCGATAAAATATGTGATTAATCGTGATTAACTATAGGAATCCAGCGATTAATCGTGATTAAAAATGTAATCGTTTGACAGCACTAGTCTCCAGTATTTAAACTGTTTACTGTTTGCCCTATCCTCACCTCCAAAGTCACTGGTGCATGGTCCGATATAGTGATGAGTTCAATACTGCAGTTCCTAGTCCTAAAGAGTTCTGTTCAAGATACCAAAAACATATCTAATCTCGAATAGCTCCCATGCACCTGAGACATAAAAGTAAAGTCTTTCTCCCTAGGGTGTAGGTGGTGCCATACATCCACCAACCCCAACTCACACATCATTGCCTGAAGAGTTGTATTTTTTGGACAAAGGTCCCACTGCTACTGGGAGTCTATCTACATTCTGTTTCAGGACACAGTTGAAGTCCCCTCCTATTAAAATAAACCCTTCTGCTTTATCCGCTAATTTAGCTCCAACATTTTTGAAGAATTGTGTGTCATCCTCATTGGGAGCATATAGATTCAGCAGAGTAACTTTTGTTCCCCCAATGGTTCCCATTACCATAACATATCTCCCTTCTTTATCTTTAATAGTCTGTGTATGGTTAAAGTTAAAACTGATTTGTTCAGTAAAATGGCCACCCCCTTTTTTCTCCCACTCTCAAAGGAAGAGCTAAATCCCTGGTCCACCCATTCTCTTTTTAATTTCAGGTGTTCTTTTTCCGACAGATGAGTCTCTTGAATCAGAACAATGTAATTTCTTAAATTTACTAAATATCTTTTTTCTCTTGATTGGATTTCCCAAACCCTTCACATTGTAACTAACACAGATTAACCTGTCCATATCTCAGCCTGTATGTCACTGCATCTCTATGCACCCTATCTTTTATCTCCACAAAAGTTTCACACAATATACATAATGACAGCCCAGCATTTAACTCAAGGTGAAAAAGGCAAATTAAAAATAAAATAGAACAATTACCTAAGCCTAACCTAAGAACAAAGTTATGAACCATAGACTTCCACATACCCAGCTGGTAATCAAAAACTTGACAAAATTGTTTGGTCGTTAGACTGAACAAACCAGCTCCTGGTGTTGCCTGGGCGAAGGGTGGTGACAGCTCCTCCGTGGGTGTCACACTCAGTGTGTTTGGGCTGCTGTCGTCCGTCTCGTAGAACGATTGCAACTCAGTCTGCACAGCCTCGCGTTTCAAAAGTTCCGTCCAATATTGCAAAAACGATTAATGTCCTAACGTTGTAGTCTTTAACATATCCAAATTGTAGAAGAAAACTTGGCGAAATCAATGTCACTCTGCTTCCTCAAAGAAGCTTCTGTTTCCTCAGTTGTTAGGATTTTAAATAATCAAATAGACGGAGCTCCGTTTTTTGGCTTATGCCTTAGACATAGCGTCACCGGAAGTCCAGTGCAATTGACTTTGTATACTCGCGCTTTTGTCTTTCCTATTTTGCAGTCAGCGTATATTGGAGTTTTCCCTCCACAGGTACATGTCCGTAAATTAGGAAATTCAATTGCGCCCATGGGGGCGGTTCAGCGAAAAAAGGGGCCGTGTTCCGGCGCAAACGTTCCCTGTTGATATTTTGCAGTTTCAGAAAACAATTCCGGCACAGACCAGGAACCTCCTGGTCTAAAGTCAGTGGCGCAAATTCAGATGCTATTTTAAGTGGAACACAAGGAAACATTCAAAGCCTTGATAATATTTGTTCGTTTCCCGGTTTTGTTTGTGCATTGGTCACATGAAAATTTAGTAGCCTAACATCTACATGCAATATCTTTACATCAACAACGCCTAATTACGACCTATTCATTTGGGCAACTTTATACAGCCCTATAAAGGCTAAAGTTACCTTTAGTTTTGTTCCAATTTACCGTTGTGTATGCGTTTTATCATCGGCCTAAGCATTATTCCAGCTGCACTAAGGTTTTGACAAGCACCACAATTTTGCCTACCTTGTTGTAGCCCATCTGAAATAACTCCAAGCTTTGCTATGTTCCCTTCATCCTTTCGTTGTTTTCAAAAAACGTTTTATATCCATGATGGCCTTGAAGTGTTGAGTAAGTGAATTAGCTTAAATCAGCTTATTATGTGCTGTTAACCAGCAACCATAGATAGTAAAAGAAAGCAGCAAGTAGCCTTGGCTAAAATTTCTGTAGTTGCTGCATCCATTGATTGTTATTCTCTCTCCTGCTCAAACAAAAGTTGTGTGTGCATTAAATTGATGATAACGTGTTTACAAACTCTACTTTACATAAAATATTGTAAATAGCCTACTGTCATGCAGTTAATGGGATACTGTGCAGAGTTGGAAAGTTAGGTCAACTTAGAAACTGTTTCTCGTTGTTGAGTTGCCTGATGGTAAGGTACAGCCGTAGCTTACACCTGCAGGAGCGCTTGGCCGCCTGTGCTGCGCAACACACACTTCGCTCCTCTCATCTATACGACACAGTTCCCATTCCCAGTGGGAGAGAGAGACACACACACAGAGTGGGAGAGAGAGAGAGAGAGGGGGATGTAGTGATGAACTCATAAAAAATCTTAAAAAGCTCAAGCCTGAAAAAGCTTGTGATCCTGATAGTATCCGGACAGAAATGTTGAAATTCAGCCCACCCATTCTACAAATGGCTCTCCTCAAGTTATTTAATCTTGTTTTTCAAGCTGGTTGCTTCCTGATGTCTGGAACAGGGGCTTATATCCCCAATACATAAGAGTGGAGACAAATCTGACCCTAATAACTACCGAGGCATCTGTGTGAGCAGTAACCTGGGGAAGGTATTCTGCTGTATCCTCAACGCCCGTTTACAGGCCTTCCTTATTGAACACAATGTCTTGAGTAAAAATCAAATTGGCTTCTTACCAAATTGCCGCACTACAGATCATATTTACACCCTCCATACCCTGATAAACCAAAATGTTCACCAAAAAAGTAAGGGGAAAATATTTGCGTGTTTTATTGATTTTAAAAAAGCTTTCGATTCAATCTGACATGAAGGATTGTATTTCAAAATCCTACAAAGTGGTATAGGGGGTAAAATGTATAACATCATCAAATCAATTTATTTGGGCAATAAGTGTGGCGTAAAAATTGGCAACAAAAGAACTGAATACTTCACTCAAGGGCGTGGGGTGAGACAGGGTTGCAGCTTGAGTCCAACCTTGTTCAATATCTATATAAATGAGTTAGCGGTGTTATTGGAACAATCTGCAACACCTGGGCTCACCCTGTTGGACACGGAAGTCAAATCCCTGCTCTTTGCGGATGACCTGGTGCTGCTGTCGGCCACTGAACAGGGCCTACAGCAGCACCTGGACCTGCTAGAGCAGTACTGTCAGAACTGGGCCCTGACAGTCAATTTGGATAAATCTAAATCTAAATGATCTTCCAGAAGCATCCCAGACCTCAGGGAACCAGACACCTCTTTACTTTAGGTAACACCGCCCTAGAGAATGTTACTTCTTATAACTACCTTGGCTTAAAAATTAACGCCTCTGGAAACTTTGGTCTTGCAGTGAATGCACTAAAAGAAAAAGCACGACGAGCATTTTATGCAATAAAAAGAAATTTTCATCAAATAGATATACCAATTAAAATCTGGTCCAAAATATTTGACACAGTCATTTTGCCAATTGCACTTTATGGAAGTGAAATATGGGGTCCACTCAGTAAGCACGACTACTCTAGATGGGACAAACACCCAATAGAAGCCCTGCATGCTGAATTCTGTAGAAATTTGTTACATATCTAAAGAAAAGTACCCACAAATGCTAGCAGGGCAGAATTAGGCCGATTTCCACTATTGATTAATATCCAAAACGATCACTAAAAT
>NC_063208.1:685940-693440 GCF_017589495.1 Alosa alosa
TTAGTTACAGTAGGGGTTACAGTTAACACGATATACACGATAATTTCAATAACCACAGAATGGACTTCATATGTTTTAGGAATCATTAGCCTACATGCTTTAGGCTACTCCAGGACATGGCCGCCGTCACCAGTATTACTTTTCAAAGTAGGCTAGTATTCATACATGAGGTTACACTAATAAACAACGTCGCAAACTGCTGCTGCGCGGCGCTTATCATCAAAGTGTTTCCCCCATGCATTTATTAATACTACTACTTCATACTAAGCGGGGTCTGTGTTGTGTTGCGTTGTGTTGATTTATTTTCATTGGGAATTCCTTGCCGTGCCGTCCACATCTCTTCAGCACAGCAGCAGCAATGGCAACTCTTTGTTGAACTTTTAAGTGGTGTTCAATGGTGTTGCTAAGTAGGCCGAGTTAGGCCTATAGGCCTAAATCAACATTGAATTAGTTATTGGATGATATTAAAAAGAATTGGAATTATTTGTGGTTGAGCTGGAAATTTCAACTTGGTGATCAAAAAGTTTTGGATTTCATGTTGACCGCGACTTCAGAGCATTGTTACGTTGTGTTAATGCAGTGGTGGGCAAACTGTGGCCCGCCAAGCACTTTCATCCGGCCCGCCGAGCATTTCATTTAGTTATCAGGCTGCTCGCTATTTTTTTCCTGCGATAGAGACGACGTTGGTTAGCTTTACTGCAAACTGCTTTTCACTCTCCTTAGATAACGTTTACAATGTCAATGTCAATACATCATGTTAAATAGAGATAACTTCATGTTAAACTAAGTTAACTCTTAGTTATCTCCTTTGCAGCAGATCTAACGTGAACATTATGCAATCCATTTAATTGGGAACGCGTCTGCACTCGCGAGAGGGAGAGAGAGCCGCAGGTTCCAGCTGGCTTGTGATTGTTGATAATTGATATCTCCTTCTTATAAGTAAGTTTTAAAAGTAAATCATGAAGGCAACAGTAGTTACCACTACTGACCATTTAAAAACTGTGAGAGGGCCCAGCCGTAGGTACAGCACTAGCCATAGCGGAGCAGAAGATCATTGAGAAATAAACGTGAATTAAAGCGACTGTCTTAAAGCGACAGTGCACAATTTATACATTTGTTGAACAGCATAAAATTAGCAGTATTTTTAAGCAATTAATATTTTAAAACAAGTACTTTTCATACTAAATTATAGGCTATAATATAAATATAGGCATATAAATTATAGGGGTTGTTGTGCGGCCCGCCGGCTAATTTTCAAAACCCAATGTGGCCCTTGAGCCAAAAAGTTTGCCCACCCCTGTGTTAATGTAAAGTTAGCTAGCCTAGTCTAACCAAATATTTGTCTTACAAATCTAAACCACAGGCTCACGTTAATCTAATGGGCTTTGAGACATCTGTTTTGTCTTGTGACAAAGTCTCCTGGTTCAGTTGTTTCCAGTTTCATAGAAATGAGGGTGTTACATTTGCAGTAGCCTAACTACAAAATCCAACCTTATAACGACCCCCACTCACCGGGGTTAGGTGGAAGGTGTTACAGTAATAGCCGATTGGCGTAGCCTTCAGTGGACTAGGGCTGTCAAAATTGCTCAAAAATGATGTATGAATTTTCCCTCTAAAATATGTATTCGAATATATTGGAATATCTATATATAATATTATTATTATCATTATTTGCACATTGTGTCAATGACGCGCATCACATCATCTGTTTTTAACTTTTTGGAAACTTTTGAATTAATTGAAAGAAGATAAATATTTTTCGTTAGTTTTGGAAGTTTATGTTTACGTAGCCTACAATGGCCAGTTCCGACAAAGCCGAAATTACTCCTTTTGAAACAATGAGTGCAGGCCGCGCGTTTGTATGGTTATATTGCTTGACAGGGGGGGATCCCAAGCAGCTTTCAGCCATAAGGCTACTTTTCCTAATTCACCCGAAACTAATATTCAAAATGTTGAAAACTATTTCGGTTGTGTAGCGCACGCATTCTCAGACCTGTCACCTGTCACTCATCATCGTAAGAGAGGTGTTTGGAATCATTCCCGCGTTACAATCATCAGCCAATCAAGGTGGTCACTTCAGTCAAGCTCGTGCATGAGCAATGACATCATCCATATCAACGAAGACTCACTCTTAGTTTAGGAGTTGTCATTTTTCCTTACTAAGAGTAGATCTGAAAGGCTTTGTGAATAACTTAATAAGAGAAACTCCTAGCTAAAATCTTTTATTGCTATTTAGAGCAACTCCTAGTGGTAAGATAAAAGGCTTTGTGAATATGGCCCCTGGTGTCTAACCCAATGCATAGCCCATTTACACAAAATAATGGTTGAATATTACTGATGATATTTTATTGTTATTTAAGAACATGCAGTGCGCGTAGGGCACCAAAAACATCTTGCTCGTAAAAAAATCATCATACCACATATTGTGGCGGGTCTGTTATTTAGCCCACTTACTGTAGGCAGCGCAAAAACCACAGGCCTTTATTTTGGGCAAGCCTGCATTCAAGGCAGGCCTTTATTTCATAAGGCTTCTGTTGAAAAATTTTATATAAAGCCATGCGCTGAAAGTAAAGCAACCATTTACGTCTTCATAAAATAACAACTTGCTAGATATGCCTTCATAGCTTTGGGCTTCATTCAGCATTTTGTTCTTCCACTGGAAATTACTCTTCTACATTTGCTGCCTGCTGCATCCTTTCTGTTTTTATTGCTTACGAAACCAAAACGTGGGTCATAGTTGTCTAAGCCTCTATTGCGTAGCCTGTTAAAAACGTCACTAGTTTTAAATCGCCAACAACATTGTTTTCTGCAGAAGCCTACCCTAAGCTACAGATAAATTCTGAACAGTTATTTCTCTACTGGCTCAATTATCAAAAATGTGCTTTCTCTTCGTCCTCCACAAATGAAGCAGGTAGTTCCTTATAGAGAGCAGGGCTCTACACTAACATTTTTTTCCAGGAGCACTTGTGTGCCCAAGTTAAAAAATTTAGGAGCACAGACAAAAATTTGGGCGCACAGTCAGTTCTGTACTTAACTTAAACATAATCTAACATTACACTGCAGCTAACACTTAAACATGCCAGTGCACCAATTGTGAATATTTAGAATGACTGACAACATTTAGGCTACAGGAAATAGGATTTTAAAGATCAGTGCCTACTTTATTTTCAGTCTGTTCTATTTTCCTACATTTTGTTAATGTAAAATAGTATAATACATTGCCATATTTGCATTTAGCCTGTATATCAAGTATCCTGCCAAATGTAGGCTAATTTATTTATTTGCGAATCCATCTGTAGCTAATCCAAATATGCCCATGGTAACCTATCTGACTGCATACTGCCTAATACTACTACTAAAACAGTCCATTTTCTCTTCCACAAAACCCAACATAGGCTAATCAAGGGTATATATATTTTTTATACTTTTACTTTTTATTTGAAATATCTGCATTGATGGGGGCAGTAGGCGAACGTTAGGCCTACTTTCGTTTTGCACTTCAGCTTGTAGCCTATTCGGTGTAAACAAACAAGCATGCGTGGAAGCCTGGAGTTGTCAGTAGCGACTTTTGAATAAAATTGGAGTATTACGGGAAGCTGCTGTTGTGCCTATTCGCTACAGCTATATTTTGCATATTGCAACAAATACGTCAACTGGGCTAAAAGGCATGTTAGGTTACCTTTCCTTCTCTAACTGCATTCTCAGAATTTCATCCTGTTCCTACGATATCCGATGAATTCGGTGGATAGAATAACTAATTTCTTCAATCTTTGCATCTTGGCTGGCTAGTCTAACTTTCCACTTTTTCGGTGTGCTCTTTGATTTGATAGAAGCGACTACTAGCGAGTCACAACGCGAAACTGCTAACGTTGATGGGAGGTGTAGTTTTTATGCTGCATTCGCGACGTGATTCTATGGTTTGCACCAGTAATGTTTCTTGATGTTGCGGTGTATTTTGTAACAAACATTGACATGGTTAGAAGTCATTAGCACCAGTCGCTAAATAATTTTTGCACTTTCGCCGCCATCATTTTACTCGCGTAATGCGAGTGAAATGGGCGCACTGTAGAGCCCTGGAGAGGTTAGAATAAATTAGCGTTTGCGATTGACAACGTTGTGATAAGTAGGCTATAACACTAACTTTGCAAAGTTAACTTGAATGCATCAATTTTGAACAAAGGTGTGTAGGCTACACCATGCCAGTTGTAGTCTGCATGAACAGTTCTTGCACAAGCCACTGTTTTGATTTGCGTAGGGGAGGTGCGGGCTGAAGCCAACCTGTTTGAGGGAGAGTGGTGCAAGGAGAGAATGCGTGCTCTGTCCTGCGCATATCTCTACCATAAAATAATGTGTCTAGGCTAATCTATATTTTCAATAAGCAAGCACTGCATGCCTGTGGAAACAATAAGTCTCTCAACCCAAACGCTGAGTTGAAACTGTTGGGTCATTGTGTGGGGTTGTTTTTACTCATGTTGGGTTATTTTCTGTAACCCAGCTTGTTGGGTTGATAGTTTAGGACAGCGCCCCTCCTCTCCCCTACCTGACGTGAGCACACTACCCAGCACCAGGGTAACTTTAACACAGCTGCATAGTTATTTGAGAGTTCGGGGAAAATCGTTATTCTTTCAACCGTCCATGTAGTCCAGCAGCTGTCAACATGCAGTGGAAATCAGGCGATTTTGGAAGGTATGTATCTGCTTTTAACTTTTTTATTATTATTATTCAGACGGGATTTTAAAAGTCCACCCAGATACCCTTCGTGATATGAATGGATTTTCTGCCTGCCAATTTCGTTCAGCCTAGCAGAGCAGGTTAAGAATTGTGTCATTCAAGCCAGCTAACGATAGCTAACAGCTTACAATTACTGCTCATAATGTTAAATCTACACAAAGACAGACTCTTAAAAACATAGTTCTGTGTTCACTGGGTATGAACTGCTGAACAGAAACAAAACAAACTTTTACAACGAACTAAAGTTAGCATACCAACAGCTGGCTAGGTTAACGTTAGCAGACGGTTGGTATGCTAACGTTAATTAAATGCTTCGTGGTAGTGCTGCATACATACAGTCAAAGTAGTCTCTTCACATGTACGGTAATCATCATGCCAAACAACATATTAATTCATTCAGGGTAGCTTCATATTATAGCCATGTAACTTACTGGGTGGTTTTTGGTGGTAACATTGACGTTACAGTTCTGTCAATAGCAGTGATTAATTCACTTTTTTTTCTTTCTTTGATTGACAGGGCTGACCCCCAAATGGACCGTGGAATCTAGCTGTCTTCATGGAAGTAATTTAGCCTATCACATGCTGATGCTGCTTTTAGAGTAGGCTATCCATTCAAAAATAAAGTAAACTGTCAAATAAATAATTATGTCGAACTGTTTTTTTCATTGCATGGCTATTTTCTCTCAATGCAACCCAAATACTGGGTTTAGAAAACCAGACAACTGGTAATTTTAACTAGAAGTTCTGTTGATATAACCCAGTGGTTTGGGTTGAATCTATACCCAGTATACTGTGTGAATTTTACTCAACATTTATATAGTTATAACCCAGCATATTGGTTACCTTTACCCTGTCTATTGTGCCAATTTAACTAACGTTGTGTTGATATAACCCAGCGTTTTGGGTTAGAATCATACCCAATCTGCTGGGTTTAATAATGTACCCAGACCATTGGGTTAGGATAACTCAATGTGGTGTTGGTCCAATAGTTAACCAGCGGCTGGGTTATATTTGGGTTATTTTTAACCCAACATTTTTTAGAGTGCAGGAATGGATGTTACAGTTATTCAGTAACTGTAACGAATTACTGAAATTTGAATTGTACTTTGTAACGCGTTACCCCCAACACTGACAATAACGTAGACGGCAAATTAAGATATTTTTTCTTTTTGTGGAGCGGCACGGTAGGCTATCAAAAGCAGATTTTCTTATTTTCGTTACCACTGTGTAGCCAAGCCTTGTGCCATACCCAAGTAGCCTAAATCGAGGTAATGTTTAATTATGCATGATTTATTTTGTTATTGAATTCGTAGGCTGGGATTCCTCTCGGCAACAATTATGTTTAAAGGTAGCCTCCTGCTTTTTCAGAAGGGGCGGCAGGCAGAGCGATGTACAGTGGCTGAAAGTGGTACTGCAGCTTCACGCCTCGTAATGCGCGACTGAAGTGGCCATTTCAAAGTAATGCCCACTGTACACACACACACACACACACACACACGCGCACACACACACACACACACACACACACACACACGCACACACACACACACACACACACGCGCACACACACACACACACACACACACGCGCGCGCACGCACACACACACACACTGTTGTTTCTGCATGCCCTGCATACTCTAAACACACACAATTCCAGAGTACTCCATTTTGATGCACCAAAGCAAACACATCTGATGCAATTTTTACATAAGGTACACTCACACACACACACACACACACACACACACACACAGAGACATCAGTATGCCAGCGCAGTCCGTCTTCCACTGAACAAGATATCTTTCATTCATTATGGATGTAGTGTGAGGCGCGCTCCCCTCAAGGCAAGCTTGCATTCCCAGAACCGGGCTTGGCATCAAAGGCTTCTCAGTAATCTCTCCTTTTCTCTCTCTCTCTCTCTCTCTCCCTGCTCACTCCTTCTCCCCCTCCCCCTCTCCTCCTCTCCCCCTCCCTCCCTCCTCCCCTCCTCCTCCTCCACTCCTCCTCTCTCTCCTCATGCTACAGCTCCTGGTTGGTACCCATTTGCCCAGTGTAGGTTTAATTACACAATTATTTGTGTCATTGTACGGGTGTTAAGATTATATTTTCTGTCGTTAATATGTCCCAGTTTCTAATTAAAATACTCAATGAATGTCTTGGGGGCTTGGATGTGCATGTTTATGATATGAAATACTCAGTGTTCAAAATATGTAGCTTTGGAGATAGGGTCATCTTCAGCGGTGTGTGTGTGTGTGTGTGTGTGTGTGTGTGTGTGCGTGTGTGTGGAGGGGGGGTTGACGTCTTTAGCTCTCCAAAAATTGACGGCAGTAATCTGGCAAATTACAAATTACAGGCCCTAATCTCCCTCTTTCAACTGTCAGTTTGCCAGTCGCACGAACACACACACACACACTCACACTTCACTACTAGTTTAAGTCCAACCAACTGAGCATGCTCCAAATTCTTACCTTATTTTATTTTTTATATTTTAAACGTCTTATTGCTACTTTCAGAACCCCACATGAGAATCTCTCCAGTAAACCTCCCAGGGCCAAACTCACTGCATAACAGGTTGAAGTCTGTGTGTGTGTGTGTGTGTGTTTGTGTGTGTGTTTGTGTGTGTGTGTGTGTGTGTGTGTTTGTGTGTGTGTGTGTGTGTGTGTGTGTGCAACCTCTTCTGTTCTGCCCCTTTTTAAACTTCCTCTCTTCTCTCCTCTCATCTCTCCTCCTCTCTTCTCTTCACCTCTCCTCCTCTCATCTCTTCTCTT
>NC_063208.1:703440-755940 GCF_017589495.1 Alosa alosa
GCTTTGAAGCACAAAACAGCACCTGCCCACAGAAGACCCATCCCCTCTACATGAGCAGCCCCCTGTGCCTCTCTGCCGACAGCTGAAGAAGAGGACACTTGCTGCTATCAACACCCGTAAGGCAACAGGTCCAGACAACATCCCAGGTGGTCGTGGCGCTGAAGGACTGTGCAGGGGAGCTTAAGGATGTCTTCACAGACATCTTTAACACTTCCTGAAGCAAGCCATCGCCCCATCATGTTTCAAAGCTGCCACCATCATACCTGTGCCAAGAAAACTGCTCCATCCTGCTTCAATGACTACCGCCCTGTGGCACTGACACCCATCATCATGAAGTGCTTTGAGCGGCTTGTCATGTCACATATCAAAGCCATTCTCCCCCCACCCTGGACCCCTTCCAGTTTGCATACCGAGCCAAGCGGTCTACAGAGGATGCAATCTGCTCTGCCTCCACCCAGCCCTCACCCACCTGGAAAAAAGAGACTCATATGTGAGATTGCTGTTTATAGACTTCAGTTCTGCATTCAACACCATAATACCACAACAACTCATCTGCAAACTTGACAAACTAGGACTCAGTACCTACCTCTGCAACTGGCTACTGGACTTCCCTCTGTCAGAGGCCCCAAGTAGTACGTGTTGGCAACAATACCTCAAGCAGCATCACACTGAGCACAGGGGCCCCTGTTGCTGTGCTCAGTCCGCTGCTCTTCACCCTGCTGACGATGACTGCACTGCAACCTACAGCAACAATCACATAGTGAAATTTGCTGACACAACACAACTCTGGTGGGTCTCATCACCAAGGGCTTACGAGACTCAATACAGGTTGGAGGTCGACCATCTGACCACGTGGTGCAGGGACAACAACCTCCTGCTGAACGCCAGCAAGACCAAAGAGATTGTTGTTGACTTCCGGAGAGGTCACACCCAACACCTGCCACTGACCATCGACGGTGCTGTGGTGGAGAGAGCAAGCAGCACCAAATTCCTGGGGTGCACATCAGTGAAGACCTCCTGGACCACCAACACTGCATCACTGGCTAAGAGAGAGCTCAGCCGCCTGTACTTCCTCGCGAAAACTCAGGCGAGCAAGTGCTCCACCAGCCATCATGACCACATTCTACCGGTGCACCATTGAGAGCATCCTCTCCAGCTGTATCGCTGTGTGGAAAGCTGCACTGAATACAACAGGAAAGCCCTGCAGCATAGTGAACACAGCTGGAAGGATCATTGGTGCTTCACCCTCCCTGAAGGACATTTACACCACCCACCTCCACCCATAAGGCTTACCAAAATTGTGAGTGATGCAAGTCACCCCGCCACAATCTGTTTGATCTACTGCCCCCTGGGAGGGTACAGAAGCCTGCGCCCCAAGACTACCAGACTCACTAACAGCTTCATACACACCAAGCTGTAAGGATGCTGAACTCTCCCTCCCTCCCCCTCCACCCTCAGCTACATAACATCCTGGACATTGGACCCACAATGGTCACTGCACTACTCCACCTGCACACTTGAACACTTGCACACTTGTACACTTTTACAACTTGGTGTTGTTGTCCTGAAAACACAACACTTCTGCTGCTCTTACATAACTTGCACCACTATGCCACTTTCTTTTTATTACTTAGGTCAAACAGTATTTTATAGTATTTTACAGTATTTGCACTAGTATTTTATTGACTGTCTATGCACAATTTCAACAAAATTTTGCTGCTCTTATTTTTTTTCATTATTACTATATGTGCCCTCTTATTTACTTATTTACTTACTTTTTTTTGTTTACTTGAATGTTATGTTTGTCTGTGGACTTAAAATTGGTCAAATATGTCTTGTCTTCACCGTGGGATAGTGAGAAACGTGTTCGATCTCTTTGTATGTCTGGAACATGTGAAGAAATTGACAATAAAGCTGACTTTGACTTTGACTTTGAAGTGAGCAGGGTGTCTCATAAAAAAATGGAGCCTGGAAAACCCTACACAGACTTCACTACAGACTTTAGCAGACTGGTTTAGAAATAATTTAATAGCCAGAAATATGCCTGCCCTGCCCTAATAAAAGAAATATTTGGTTAACTGCGAGTGAATCCAGTTTGCAGCCAGAAGAAACGCAGGACAAATTAAACATTCTGGTTTTCTCCGAAGTGCAACGATGATAGACAGACATCATTTGGACAAAGTATAGAGCATATTCACCTCCGTTGCTCAGCCAAATGCCTTCCTGTTACGCCCTGTTATCACGGAGTTACAGGCGATAAACGATTTTTTGATGGTCACAAGTTTACTTCATTAGCGTTTTATTTTTTTGATTATTAAAGAGTGTTTTTCATTTAAAGGTTTGACTTCATGCTTATTCAGTAGAGCATTTAGTGCTCTTCCCAATCCCAGACGCTCACATTGCATGTTTGTTTGAAATGGATGCAACCCTTGAGATAGGCTACGGCTTTGGACGGCAATGAGTTGTTAACAGACATGAACCAAGACATATAGCCCAGCAGCAATCTAGGGACTGTTCGTTATTTATTGAAGGGACCACCGAGGAATTTTGAGTGCTTCAGTCAAAAGTTGCATGACCCTCCCTTGCCTGCTAGAAATTGTTCAATGACCCTCCGACAGAATTGTTAAAAAGACATGACCCTCCCCTGCCAATTGTCGCTGTCTTCCGCCAGCGCTGCTTTGCGCCACAGCCACACACTGTGATAACGCTCTTAAATCAATCTTTCCCGTGGAGCTTGCATGCTACCAGTCCTTCCTTTTCAAATGTGTTGCGCCTGTTTGCACAATTTCACAAATAATCATATGTGATTAATGATATGACAAATAATCCCTGTGCACGGGACCCAAACAATGCATGCCAACTTTTTTTCCGTGTTTATCACGATTTTAACTTTACCCCACTGTCTTGCCGTTTTAATGTTTTCCCCGTGAATATCCCATATTTTAATACTCTCATAACAGCCCCTGCCATCGGGCCTGTCTCTGTGTTGCCCTGTTGCTACCCCTTGCCCTTCCAACGAAACAGATGTCTTCAAATCATCGTTTTCCTTGCTTGAAGGTGAACTTAGAGTGATGTTAACCTATGAAAGTTTAACGGCGTGATTGTCGTGAGAGCACGATTCATTGGCGCTTGCATGTTCGGCCTTATGTCTATGTGCGCACCTGAGGCTACTCAGCTACAAGAAAAAGAATTTCCCCTGTTTGTATGTTCACTGCAAGTTGGCCTACCATAACTTACCAACTCTGCACTGTAGACCCTAACTGGCTATTTATATTTTTCTGAGAAATAAGCAAATGTATTTGTTCAACTTTATGAAGCAGAATTACGCATAGGCTACTTGGAACATAATACATTTGACAAAGGACAGATGTATGTTGCTAGTGACAAAATATTAACTTTCAGTGTTTTACGATGTCTTTGTCATGGGGAAGTGTTTTTCCCCATGCATTTATTCTAGGTTACTGTCAGTGACTGCCGTGAGAGAAGCGGGTTCTGTGTTTCGCTCATGTCAGTGACTGACGCGAGAAAGCGGGGTCTGTGTTGTGTTGTGTTGTATTGGCTAATTTATTTTCATTGGGCATACCGCGTCGTGTCAGCCCACAGCTCTTCAGTTCTGACAAAGCCAAAATTACTCCTTTTGAAACAATGAGTGCAGGAAGCGCGTTTGTATGGTTATATTGCTTGACGGGGGGGATCCCAAGCAGCTTTCAGCCAGAAGGCTACTTTGAGAACATTTCAATTCACCCGACACTAATATTCAAAATGTTGAAAACTATTCGGCATAGCCTATTAACTGACCACCCGACAGCTTAAAAGAAGTCAAGAGGACTCCTAACTCACAGACCTATTCACAAACCGGTTTTGTTGCATTTCTCCTGTTTTGAAATCCTATGCGGCTAGCTTCCAATCGTGAGGAAGCAATTTTGCATTGTAGGCATAACTAACATGCAATAACGCCACCAACAACAACCAAAACTAGGCTACTCATTGTCAACATGTAAATTAAATGTAACATTATTGTGAATCAAATTAAAATGTTCTTTTTTGCAAACGTAGACATAGGCATAGTAGGCCTAACAGATTAATTTAATAATGTTACAAAGATACTATATCAATCCGTATGTTTCATTAGGCTACAGGCTATTTGTTTTGCCTTACTCTTGATTCATTTAGGCTAGGCCTTTTTATTCATATTCATCATCTTCTGTCCTTGTAGCGCAGCATTCTCAGACCTGTCACCTGCCACTCATCGTAAGGGAGGTGTTTGGAATCATTCCCGCATTACAATCATCAGCCAATCAAGGTGGTCACTTCAGTCAAGATCGTGCATGAGTAATAACGTCATCCATAGCAACGAAGACTCACTCACTCTTAAGGCCGGTAGGCCTACACACCAGATACGATACGAAATAACAGTGCGAAAATGCGAAAAATTTGTGTGCGAAATTTTCGCACTCAAAGTGTACACACCAAGTCCGATGCGATTATTTTAATATTTCGCATTCTATTTCGCACTCACGTCACGCAGGTTCACACAGCGACTTTCAGTAAGCAGGGAGAACTCATAAAATCATCAAGATTTGAAAAAGATTATAGCCTTGATCATTCATGGAAGCATGTCGGCCTATTGGCTTGAGAGGTGCTGGGGAAATTAAAGCTTACGGCCATCCTTCCCATCCCTTGTCTATTTGTGCTATTGTGATAAATGTGCAGTCGAACCACTGACGGAACACATAAGTTGGTTGGGCTATTAGTGCACCCACCCCACTACACAACACACACGCAACCAGATTCTAACGCTAGGCGGGAAGGCACATGATTAACGTTGGCAGTAGTTTAAGGAGGATACGCTTTTATAGAGTTAAGCATTCTTCCTTGAGAAAAACTCAGAGTCCGGGTAAATAGACGGACACAGAGGTCAGCAGGGAATGACGAGCTGATTTTGGGCTGAACTCAACGTTGCGCTGCCCCACATTGAGCCCAGCCCCGATCTGCAAGCTGCAGCCAGGGGTGCCCGCATATTGGACTCGAGGTATGCCATTTGGGCGGACTGGTGTAGCCTAACAAGTTGTAGGGTAGGCAAGGCCTCATTTAAAATGTTACATGCCAAAATGCTATACGCCAACACGCTTATAAAACGCCACAGCCTATATCATGTAGGCCTACATCTCACCTAAACCATTTCACCGCGCCAGACTACATCAAAATGTATCTGCTAAGGAGCCGGAGGCACAGAGACAGCCTGTAGAAATGAGCATGGGATAAAATCGCACTGCTGCAACAAGTGGTAAAAATTGATCAGCTTGTATGACGATGATCCAAGACTAGTCATCGTGAGCAGTAGCAGAGCCGTAGCTCTCAAATTCAGATTGCGTTAGGGGACGGGATTATTAGCCAATTTCAATCAGACAATTTGACTGGAGAGATTTAATTTTGTCGGACATTTCATTTTTTTTCCGGCCAATGTCCGGTAATTACCGGACAATGGAAACCCTGCTACACACATACACACACACACACACAAACACACCTACACACACACACACACAAACACACACACATATACAAAAACATGTATACAACATACTTACAATACACTTACAACACAGATACAATACACATTCTTCTCTCATACTATCATTATTTTCTCCGCTGCGCATCGGAGAGTTCTCTGCCCCTCACCCTCGTCCATTAATTCCGTATAACAGGACACCCGTTATCCCGTATTACACGGCTCTTCATAATGCTGCAGAATGCTCCATTCACTTGAATGGGCCTTCCCAACGTTCGGTGGTCTGCTAATTCTCAATAACAGACCGTTGCTAAGTATAACAGACCGCTGTCAAGGAAAATGGGCTTTGTGCTTCTAATTTACGTCTTTCATATCACTACACAAGGACTGGAACTTCATTCAAAAGTGAAAGTAGACGGTTGATCAGCTGTGTTCTAAAGAATGTTTGATTCAAGTTCAGCGTGTGCTGTTGCGAACTATTTGTTTCTCACCAAAAGCCACGATGGAACGGTAACAAAATAGGCTACAGCCTAGGCTATGTGGGCTAAAGAGTCACATTGTGGGGAGTTTATTGTTTCGTTTTGGCAAGTAGCCGTGTAATAAGCGGGATAATGTACAGAACGCCGGTCATTAAGAAGTCTCTTCAGGGCGGAACAAGACCCCTCCGCTGCACGTCAGGGTCCTGTTCGCCCTATCGGGACTTATTTTCCCAATAATAACCGGCGTTCTATACATTATCCCTTACATAATCTTACTTAAACAGCAACGTTGTTGGCAGGTTGAAAGAGTGAAGACAGCTGTTTATCTTTATTTATTTATAAACTAATGTTGTTTTGTTGTTTATCTTTATCCCAGTATAAACATATTGTTTATCTTTATCCCAGTATAAACTAATGTTATTCATGATTGGTCCAGGATGAGGTGAAAGGTCAGGGCTCAAGGTCAAGCGCAGGGCTCTCACATCCTCCTCAGGTGTGGTAGAGAGCGAAGTCTATAAATCTGCTCTGGTCAGACGTAATAAAGAAAGAAGGTCGATCTGCAATTCTTTATCTTTTCTCTGTGAGAGAACCTCAGATCTCAGTGCTCAAGGGGGTCTTACACTAACCCCTCAAACCTCACGCCCACGTCAGGAGACAGAGGGTCACACACATACACACACACACACACATACACACACTTTTGCTGATGTATGATGCTCATAAACTTCTACTGAAGTACGAATCTCACACACTTTTACTGAAGTATGAATCTCACACACTTTAACTGAAGTATGAATCTCACACACTTTTACTGAAGTATGAATCTCACACACTTTTACTGAAGTATGAATCTCACACACTTTTACTGAAGTATGAATCTCACACACTTTTACTGAAGTATGAATCTCACACACTTTAACTGAAGTACCATACTGATACACTTTTACTGAAGTATGAATCTCACACACTTTTACTGAAGTATGAATCTCACACACTTTAACTGAAGTACCATACTGATACACTTTTACTGAAGTATGAATCTCACACACTTTTACTGAAGTATGAATCTCACACACTTTTACTGAAGTATGAATCTCACACACTTTTACTGAAGTATGAATCTCACACACTTTTACTGAAGTATGAATCTCACACACTTTTACTGAAGTATGAATCTCACACACTTTTACTGAAGTATGAATCTCACACACTTTTACTGAAGTACGAATCTCACACACTTTTACTGAAGTATGAATCTCACACACTTTAACTGAAGTACCATACTGATACACTTTTACTGATTTTATAGTCACAGACCAGTACAGATTATGATTTTATAGTCACAGACTAGTACAGATTATGATTTTGCAACGACTAGTGGATATATCCTCGAATGCTCGGATGCGCATTAAAACGTATTTGGGTAGGTCAGTCACTTGTGCAGCGCAGATGCGCATTAGAACGTATTTCGGTAGGTCAGTCACTTGTGCAGCGCAGGCGTTTCCAACTGATGGGGCTTAAAATGCAACACAACCGTGTGTGTGTGTGTGTGTTCAAAGCAGGATGAGGACAACCTCATCTTGTGTGTGTGTGTGTGTGTGTGTGTTCAAAGCAGGATGAGGACAACCTGAGCTTGTGTGTGTGTGTGTGTGTGTGTGTGTTCAAAGCAGGATGAGGACAACCTGAGCTTGTGTGTGTGTGTGTGTGTGTTCAAAGCAGGATGAGGACAACCTGAGCTTGTGTGTGTGTGTGTGTGTTCAAAGCAGGATGAGGAAAACCTGAACTTGTGTGTGTGTGTACAAAATTGAGCAGACAATTTAACAACTTTGATAATAGGCTATTTACCATTGTTTCACGTAAGATTGAACTCTTTCCAAGTAACCTACAAAGGATGGCAATAATAATGATTAATAAGCTATTACTATATTGCAGAATTGTGGGGAAACTGAAGAGGAGTCAGTGCACCACCGTGCATAGTGGGCTAGTGGTATAGCCCAGGACACCGTGCATAGTGGTCTAGTGGTATAGCCCAGGACACCGTGCATAGTGGTCTAGTGGTATAGCCCAGGACACCGTGCATAGTGGTCTAGTGGTATAGCCCAGGACACCGTGCATAGTGGGCTAGTGGTATAGCCCAGGACACCGTGCATAGTGGTCTAGTGGTATAGCCCAGGACACCGTGCATAGTGGTCTAGTGGTATAGCCCAGGACACCATGCATAGTGGGCTAGTGGTATAGCCCAGGACACCGTGCATAGTGGTCTAGTGGTATAGCCCAGGACACCGTGCATAGTGACTTTCCCTAGTAACTAATTACTCACACTCTCTCTCTCACACACACACAAACATCCACACACACACACACACTATCTCTCTCTCTCACACACACACACACACAAAAACACACATGTATGTACACACACATGCACACACACACACACACACACAATCACTCATACACACACTAGTACCCCTCACACACGCAGAGACACACACACACACACACAATCACTCATACACACACACTCGTCTTAAAGACACAGATGTGGGCAAGGATAAAAAAAAAAAATTCTGCAGCATTGAAAGTGCCCAAGAGCACGGTAGCCTCCATCATTCTCAAATGGAAAAGTTTGGAACAACCAACAGTCTTTCTAGATTTGGCCACTCAGCCTAACTGAGTAATTTGGGATGAAGGGCCTTGGTCAGACAGGTAACCAAGGACCCAATGGTCACTATGAATGAGATCCAGAGTTCCACTAGGAATGGGATCCAGAGTTCCACTAGGAATGAGATCCAGAGTTCCACTAGGAATGGGATCCAGAGTTCCTTTGAGAGGATGAGAGAAGCGTAAAGAAGGACCAACATTCAATGCTGCAGAATTGTTTTTGTTTCTTGTTTCCTTCCTCAGATCTGTGTCTTCACACAACCCTGTCTCGCAGGTCTACAGACAATTCTCTCGACCTTGTGGCTTGGTTTTCACTCTGACATACGCCATCAACTGTGAGACCTTATATAAAGAGATGTGTGCCTCTCCTAATATTGGCCAATTAATTCATGTAGGCGCAGGTGGACTCTAATCAAGTTGTAGAAGCATCTCAAGGACCACTGATAGAAGTAGGATGCACCAGAGCTCAATGGCAAGTGTCATAACAAAGGGTCTGAATACTTATGTAAATGTAATATTTCAGACTTTTTATTTTTTATAAATTTACAAAACACTCCAAACATCTGATTTTTTGTGGAGTGTTGGAGTATTGTGTGTAGATTGAAAAAAAATAACTGAATCCATTTTAAGATGAGTCTGAAACATAACAAAATCTGGAAAAACTTAAGAGGGTCTGAATACTTTCCGGTTGCACTGTGTGTGTGTGTGTGTGTGTGTGTGTGTGTGTGTGTGTGTGTATGTACAGTATGTGTGTGTGTGTGTGTGTGTGTGTGTGTGTGTATGTGTGTGTGAGCGTGTGTGTGTGTGTCTGTGTGTGCATGTGTGTGTATGTGTGTGTGTGTGGTGTGCATGTGTGTGTGTGTGTGTTTGTCTGATGTGTCCAGTAGTCTGGGTGCTTAGTGCAGTAAGCCGGCTGATCCGCAGGTGATCCACGCACATGAGGTCAATAATTACTCATCTCCTCCAGTGGCTGGCACACACACACACACTCCAGCGGACGTCAGCCCTCGGAGCCTGTATTGGTCAGTCAATGCCTTAGAATAAGAGGCTTGGGCACGGCAGAACAGAGTGTGCATTGATCGGTAAGCTCTTTCTTTCTTTCACACACACACACACCAGACATGTGGACTCGAGTCACATGACTTGGACTCAAGTC
The DNA here is from genome assembly GCF_017589495.1 of Alosa alosa. Classification (NCBI taxonomy): domain Eukaryota; kingdom Metazoa; phylum Chordata; class Actinopteri; order Clupeiformes; family Clupeidae; genus Alosa; species Alosa alosa. The sequence continues at coordinate 713,252 of NC_063208.1, forward strand.
ATGATTTTAATGACTTCAGACTCGACTTGATCAAATTCAGCATGACTTGCGACTCGACTTGGATTTGAACTATTCACTTGAGACTTGACTCGGACTTTGCCTTTTCGACTTGTAATGTCTTGACATGTCTCGAGAAAAAAATACATCTCGTGATCGTGGACCAGTCACCCCAGAGACGCTTTACACACACACACACACACACACACACACATACACACACACACACCCCAGAGACGCTTTCACTACATACACACACACACACATACACACTGTGATATCATGAGAGGCTACACGGCTCTCGGCGGGACAGTTCAGCAGTGCAAGGACACAAATTTAGGGTATAGCGAAGGTTTTTTAATCAAGTTTTGGGGAATTAACAAAAAAGGTAACTAAGGATAAGGTTGATTGTTCAACCGTCAAAAACTTAAACAAGGTCTCTTCAAAACGAAAAGTCATAGTTCGATTCCCTCAGGTAAATCTCTTTGTGAAAACTAGTCTTCAGCCTTACTTTAGACAGCACCGCAGCCCGTGGCCAATCCGGTGGTAAGTATTCCAGTCTTCAGGTAAGTATTCCAGTCTTCAGGTAGAAAGTGCCACTTCGACCGTCTGTAGCTCCTCTGAGAGCACAACTTGAGCTTGTCTCTCAAATCCCACACTCACCAACTGTGTCTCTGGGCCTTAAAAAGCCCTTCAGCTCATCAGGCCCTGATCGGTCTCAGGTGTGTTGGGATATCGTGTGTTTGAGGGGTGGAGTTTCCAACTCCCCCAGCAGATGGAGCCAAAGCTGTCCGTGACTGCAGCCATCTCAGGGGAACGTAGCGGCCCTCCAGAATGCAGCCTCTCGTGACATCACACATCCCCCCCCTCGAGACCGACGTCCTCGTCGGGGTGAAGGAGGCGAAGAAGGCGTCGCGCCGGGACAGGGCATCCGCATTGCCGTGGCGCTTGCCAGCCCTGTGAACCACAGAAAAGTTAAATGCTTGCAAGCTTAAAAACCATCTGGTAATCCTACTGTTAGTCTCCCGGTTCCTGGCCATCCACTGTAGAGGGGCATGATCCGACACCACCGTGAACCGTCGACCCAGGAGGTAGAACCGCAGGGATTCCAGGGCCCAGGTCACAGCGAGGCATTCCTTTTCCACAGTGGAATAGTTCCTCTCCCTTGGAAGTAGCTTCCTGCTGAGGTAGAGAACGGGATGTTCCTCACCGTCATGTGCCTGGGCGACAGCACCCAGACCCACCTCCGGCCCCGCCTGGACAATGAAGTCCTTCTTGAAGTCCGGCCACCAGGATCGGACTGGAACACAGGACTTGCTTCAGGGTCGGCGAAGGCCCGCCTCCGCCTCGGAGTCCACCTCACCATTTGTGAGTGGCGTTTGGTTGTCAGCTCTGTTAGAGGTGCAGCAATGGTAGCAAAACCGTAATAAACCGTCTGTAGTAGCCGGCTAGGCCCAAAATGACCTCACCTGTTTTTGGTGATGGGCCGTGGCCAGTCCTGTATGGCCCCAACTTGGCTTCCTGAGGCTTGACCAACCCCGCCCAATGGTGTACCCCAAGTAGTTAGTTCGCTGAAGGCCAGCCTACACTTTTTTTGGTTTGCCGTGAGCCCTGCTTCCCCCTCGAGTGAATCAATCACAGCCTGTACCTGGGGCAAGTGGCTGGCCCACCGGGACTTTGGATGACTACATCGTCCAAATATGCTGCAGCTGCACCTCTTGTGGGGTCGCGGGGCGCCGGTCCATCAAACGGCTGGAACGTGGCAGGCGCGCCCGTGGAGACCAAACGGGAGCGGGTATACTGGTAGAGCCCCTGGTGTGGCAAAAGGCCGTCTTCACCTTCGACGCCCGGGGTCAGGGGCACCTGCCAGTAGCCTTTGGTGAGGTCAAGGGTGGTTATGAAGCGAGCATGCCCCAAGGAGTCTATCAAGTCATCCACCCGAGGCATGGGGTACGCATCAAACTCGGACACTTCATTTAATTTCTGATAGTCATTGCAAAATCGTACCGACCCGTCTGGTTTGGGAACCAGTACAATGGGACTTGCCCAGGCACTTTGGGACTCTTCGATCACCCCCAGCTCCAGCATCTTCCTTACCTCCTCCTGAATCGCCACTTTACGAGCCTCCGGCACGTGGTAAGGGTGCTGGTTTACCGTTTTGCCCGGCATGGTGCGGATCTCGTGTTGGACCACCTCCGTGTGCCCAGGTAGGGAGGAGAAGCCATCCATCTGCCGTTGATGTGGGGACAGGCTTGGACCCACCTGAACCTCTTCTCTCCCTGGTTCCTTGGTCTCTGTGGGGGGTAGACAACTGAACAACGCCTCCCTGGCGTGCCACTTCTTTAACAGGTTCACATGGTAAATCTGCTCAGGCTTTCTTTTATCCGGTTGCCTCACCTTGTAGTTTACCTCTCCCACCCGTTCAATGACCTCATATGGCCCCTGCCAGGTTGCCAGGAATTTGCACTCCACGGTTGGCACCAGGACCAGCACTCGGTCCCCGGGCTTAAACTCTCTGGGTTGAGCAGACCTATTGTAGGAGGCTTGTTGTTGCCGTTGTGCAGTCTCCATGTGTTCACGCATCATGGGATAGACAGCCTTCATTCTCTCTCTCATGGCCCCGACATGCTCGATCAGGGTCCGCTGTCGGCACGGTTGCTCCTCCCAGGCCTCCTTGGCGATGTCCAGCAGTCCTCGGGGTCTGTAAGACAGCAAGAGCTCAAAGGGTGAAAAACCAGTAGACGATTGAGGTACCTCTCACCGCAAACAGTAGGTACGGTAGCAGCTGATCCCAGTTGCGCCCATCTTCCCCGATCGCCTTCCGCAGCATGGATTTTAGAGTTTTGTTAAAACGTTCGACGAGCCCGTCTGTCTGGGGGTGGTAGACCGACGTTCTCAGCTGTTTGATTTTCAGCAGAGTACAGAGTTCTTTCATAACTTTGGACATGAATGGACTCCCTTGGTCTGTCAATATCTCCTTCGGGAGCCCCAGACTAGTTGACAGAAGGAACAACTCCTTGGCGATCTGTTTGGACGTAGCCTTCCTCAGCGGGATGGCCTCCGGATATCGGGTTGCATAGTCCAGGATGACCAGAATGTACTGATGTCCCTGGAACTCTTGGTAAGGGCCCAACGATGTCCAGTCCAATTCTCTCAAACGGGGTCTCGATAATGGGCAAGGGAATGAGCGGGTTTCTATATGTGGGCTTTGGCGCCACCCGCTGACACTCAGGGCAACCACGACAATAGTTCTCTATCGTTTTGTGCACCCCTGGCCAAAAGAAGCGTCGCAAGATCCTTTCTTTCGTTTTCTCCACCCCTAGGTGGGCCCCTAGCGGGTGGGTGTGTGCTAGGTTGAGTACGGTGGCCCGGTGGGGCTGTGGTACAAGGAGCTGTTCATGCACCTCACCATTTTTCTGTACCACCTGATACACTAACCCCCGGTTTACTGCAAAATGGGGGTAGGTAGGGCTTGTCCCATCCCCTAGCACCATCACCTGCACATTCTTCAAAGCATTTGTAAGAGTGGGATCCTGTAACTGGGCTGTACCATACTGGCCTGTGAGAGGGGGAAGCTCTTTGGTGCCATGGACGTCTTCCTCGCTGGAGATTGGAGCACTTCCTGGGACCATGTTCTCTTCCTCCGTGTCTGGACCAGTCTCTGAGTCAGCCTGGGCACCTGCAATCCCTGCAAGAGCACAGGCTGGAGTTAATGGTTCTGAGGGTTGTATTTGCGGGTTCTCCTGGATAATCTTACCTCTCCGCTTCCGAGGTACTGGGTCAGCCTCTCCTGAGTCTCCCTCCACAGTTGGTGAAAGGCTGGGCAGTCTCGCCCAATTAGGGACAGGAAACGGGTAGGGAATCAACCACACCCGCTGTCGGTGAGGATGGTTCCCCTGGTGGTGGTCATCCCGAGTTCAGTGGTGGGGTAGTCTCTGGTGTCTCCATGGACACAGGAGACCGGGAGGACTTTCCCTAGGGTCAGATACGATGAATCCACCAGATCCTTATGCACCAGGGTGACCCGCTACCGAATCTAGCAGAGCCTCCACATCATGGTGATTCACCGTCACCGGCAGGTGGGGGGTCGCTTCTTGGGCCATCTACGACTCCCACGAGCGAAGCAAAAAGGTGGGCGGGTGGTGAGCTGGAGGACTCAGCAGTGGGCATAGGCTCATCCGCTGGTTTCCCACACTGCCAGGAGATGTGTCCCATCTCCCCACACCGGTAACACTGGCGGGTTTCACTCTCCCGGTGTCCTCTTCCTGGTGCCGGGCTGGTTTTGGGCTCCCCTGGAGCCTGGACAGCTCCTGAAGTGGCTGGATTGGATCCCTTGGGGTTCTTTGGACGGGCTCCTCCCGTCTGTGGCGGGACGGACACTCTGGGGCTCCTTCCTGGAAGCCAAGCATCTCTGCTGTGGCTTGGTACCTTTCCACGGCTTCCACGGTTAGGGTCCGCTGTCGTCAAGGCCTGTTGACTAATGAGCCGCTTTAGCCTCATAAGGCAGGGCCCGTAAGTATTTGTCCACCACCACGGCCTCCACTACTGCAGCTGTCGCGATTCTTCTCCGGTCAAGCCATTTCCTCGTGATCCGGACAAGTTCATGCATCTGTGCACGGGGGGGCTGGTCTGGTTGGAAGGTCCAGCTGTGGAACCGCCTGGGCCATGCCAAACTTGGTGAGCCCACCTCTGCTGAGGATCTCCGCCTTCAGTGCCTCAGTAGTCAGTAAGCCCTGTCAGAGGCCAGGTCCCGGACAGCATTCAGCGATTCCCCGACAGAAAGGGGCTAACAGTCCAACCCACTGTACCTTGGGCCACGCTTCCCTCGTGGCTGTAGCTTCAAAGGCGTGCAGGTACGCCTCAACGTCATCTGTGGCCCCCATTTTGGTTATAAAATCACTCGCCCTTATTGGGCGGTCATTACGAACGGCCAACTGTCTCTGCAATTGCAGTTCCTCTGACTTCAGGAGGTTGGCTCTCTTTTGCTCCTCCAAAGAGAGCCACGTTAAACTGCGTCTGGGCTTGCTGGCCAGCCACCAGGGCTTTCAAAATGGCCTCCATTTTGTTTGGCGGGAGGTCTGCCAATTTAGAAAATTGGGATATCAGCAGTTCAGTGTCCTTCTCTCTGACATGCACTATTCAAGGTGATGAACTATGCCCGCATTCTCCACCATATGTGATATCATGAGAGGCTACACGGCTCTCGGCGGGACAGTTCAGCAGTGCAAGGACACAAATTTAGGGTATAACGAAGGTTTTTAATCAAGTTTTGGGGAATTAACAAAAGGTAACTAAGGATAAGGTTGATTGTTCAACCGTCAAAACTTAAACAAGGTCTCTTCAAACGAAAAAGTCATAGTTCGATTCCCTCAGGTAAATCTCTTTGTGAAAACTAGTCTTCAGCCTTACTTTAGACAGCACCCCAGCCCGTGGCCAATCCGTGGTAAGTATTCCAGTCTTCAGGTAAGTATTCCAGTCTTCAGGTAAGTATTCCAGTCTTCAGGTAGAAAGTGCCACTGACCGTCTGTAGCTCCTCTGAGAGCACAACTTGCTTGTCTCTCAAATCCCACACTCACCAACTGTGTCTCTGGGCCTTAAAAAAGCCCTTCAGCTCATCAGGCCCTGATCGGTCTCCAGGTGTGTTGGGATATCGTGTGTTTGAGGGGTGGGAGTTTCCAACTCCCTCAGCAGATGGAGCCAAAGCTGTCGTGACTGCAGCCATCTCAGGGAACGTGGCGGCCCTCCAGAACGCCAGCCTCTCGTGACATCACATCATTACACACACACACACACACACACACACACACACACACACACACACACACACACACACACACACACACACACACACACACACACACACACACACACACACACACACACACACACACACATACACACACACACACACACACACACACCACACACACACACACACACACACACACACACACACACACACCCCAGGGGCACACACACCCACACATACACAAAAACACCACACACACACACACACACACACACCCACACACACCCAGGGGCCACTTCAACTAAAAAAAGCCAGAGCTCAGAGCTGTGTGTATTAATGTATGTGTGTGTGTGTGTGTGTGTGTGTGTGTATGTGTGTGTGTGTGTGTGTGTATGTGTGTGTGTGTGTGTGTGTGTGTGTGTGTGTGTGTGTGTGTGTGTGTGTGTGTGTGTGTGTGTGTGTGTGTGTGTGTGTGTGTGTGTGTGTGTGTGTGTGTGTGTGTGTGTGTGTGTGTGTGTGTGTGTATGTGTGTGTGGTGTGTGTATGTGTGTGGTGTGTATGTGTGTGTGTGTGTGTGTATGTGTGTGGTGTGTGTGTGTGTGTGTGTGTGTGTGTGTGTGTGTGTGTGTGTGTATGTGTGTGTGTGTGTGTGTGTGTGTGTGTGTGTGTGTGTGTGTGTGTGTGTGTGTGTGTGTGTGTGTGTGTGGTGTGTGTGTGTGTGTGTGTGTGTATGTGTGTGTGTGTGTGTGTGTGTGTGTGTGTGTGTGTGTGTGTGTGTGTGTGTATGTGTCTGTCTGTGGAATTTTCTACATTTTCTCTCATTTGCGATGCTTCAGAAGCTCCCAGGCTTTTCCCAAGATACCGGCTTCAGGTATGCTTTGAGTATTATTGAGTATTTTTCACGCTGAAGTGTCAACCTGGTAGGTCAAATAACTGGCAGATGAGGTTCAACTAAAGTAAACCTATACATATGATATCACACATCAGGTGAACGTGCGGAATCTAAGCTTTCCAATGATATTAGCGCCAAGTTGCTGTGATAAATGGTTCGCGAGAAAATTAACATTGAACCGACGTGCAAGATTGGAGTCGTGAAGCCTTGAGCACACACACACACACACACACAAATGTGCGTGCTCAAGGCTTCACGACTCCAATCTTGCTCCAGTGGCGAGATCACACCACATGATTGGCTCAGTGTATTCACAACACAACACATGATTGACTCAATGTATTCACAACACAACACATATCGACATTTTGCCGCGAAAGGAGTGTGATATGCGTAGACAACTGCCATATTGGCGTGACAAACTAACCCCATGCATTTCTATAAAGGATTTTTTGAGTGCTGTGTCTCCTCATTAAAAAGTCTCTGTTACAGGTCACAGATGAGCCAAAAGGCTTCTTTCATTGTCCAACAACGCCCTCTAGTGGAGAAGCAGGGTGCTCATGTTCTGAACACGACACTTTGTTCAAAAGTGAATTCTCCTGTTAGCATTGAGAAAACACTTCTATTCAAAATGCATCTGGTAGTTGGTAAAACCCACACACATACCTGAAAAACACTTACAGAGAAATCTAAACACCAATCAGTCTGAGGCTTAGCACTACAAATAGATAAATTATTGTGTACCTGTTCAAGTGTGTACTTTTACATTGAATACCCCGAGTATTAGGGCCACACATGAAGAAAAAAAATATTTTTGCCATGGCGAGATTAAACTCGACATGTTGACTTTAAAGTCGACATATCGACATTAAACTCGACATTTCGAGAATAAAGTTGAAATGTCATGTCGACTTTAATCTCGATGTGTCGACTTTGAAGTCACTATGTCGACATTAAACTCAACATTTCGAGAATAAAGTTGAAATATTATATCTACTTTAATTTCGACGTGTCGACTTTAAAGTGCTAGCAATCTCCTAGCCAATGTCCAGTCTCTTGTGAACAAGATGGATGAACTAAGAGCGAGGATACAGTTTCAAAGAGACATCAGGGACTGTAACATTCTATGCTTTACTGAGACATGGCTAACTGAACTTGTACCGGACTGTGCCATCACCCGTGGAGTTTTTCTCTGCTGCTCGCTCTGACAGGACTGAGGAATCTGGAAAATCGAAGGTGGCGGTGTTTGCATCATGATCTAACAGCAAGTGGTGTGATCCTAGAAATGTCACCGTTCTCTCAAAGTCCTGCTCGCCTCATCTAGAACATCTAGCGATTGTCTGTCGACCCCTTCTACCTGCCCCGTGAGTTTACTGCGCGTAATATTCAACGCTGTCTACATTCCTCCACAAGCCAACACAGATGCTGCGGTTTCAGAATTGCAGGAAGTGTTAAATAGACAACAACACACGCACCCTGAAGCTGCGCTTTTATTGTGGCGGTGATTTCAATCAAGTACATCTGAACCGGTCCATGCCTGAATTTATTCAACACATTCACTTCCCTACACGTGGTGACAACACACTGGATCACTGCTACACACAGTTCAAGAACAGTTACAAAGCTAAGTCTCTACCAGCTTTCAGAAAATCAGATCATGCCGCTGTTTTCCTACTGCCTATGTACAAACAGAGAAGTCAGACGGACCCCCAGTGACGGGAGGTCAAGCTGGACTGACCAATCGGAAGCCAGGCTACAGGACCCCCCTTAGCAACGTTGACTGGGAGATGTTCAAGACAAACTCTGCTGACATCAATTATCAAGTATCATTGAGTTACATCAATATGCTAACGGATTCCATCATCCCAACTGTAAAGATCCAAGCTTCCCCAACCAGAAGCCATGGGTGGATAGAGAAGAGAACGGCATTAAAGACACGCACCATGACTTATAATGCTGGGCTTATTTCAGGGGTTATGACGGGATTACAAAGCAGCATCTTATAGTTTATGTAGAGCTATTAAAGATGCTAAAAGCGGCTATATAGAGACAGAGTTGAAGCTGATTTCTTGGAGGGTGATCCAGCACGCAGTGTGGAAAGGACTCCGAACCATCACTGGCTTTGAAAGAAAGTCCCCTCCTATGATGAATGTGAGTAAAGCCCTCCCTGATGAACTTAATGCTTTTATGCTCGCTTTGACATGAAAAAAACAGACTATCTTGCACTAGCTGCAGCATGTGAAGCAAATGAGGATGCACCTTTCTGTGTCTCTGAGGTCGATGTGAGCAATGCCTTTAGGAGGGTTAATTGTAGAAAAGCTGCTGGACCGGATGGAATTTCTAACAGGGTTTTGAAATCCTGCTGCTCAGTTAGCTCCTGTGTTCACTTATATCTTTAACACATTATTGGCTCAAGAGACAGTTCCTACTTGCCTCAAGCAGTCTGTTATTGTTCCAGTACCGAAAAAAAAAAGTCCATCATGTCTGAATGACTACCAGTAGTAGCCCTGACATCTACAGTGATGAAGTGTTTTGAGAAGCTTGTGAAAAACATTATCTGCTCATCCCTCCCTGCCTCCTTGACCCCTCCAATTTGCTTACAGAGCCAACAGGTCCACAGAGGATGCCATCTCAAACCCTCATGCACACCACCTTAACTCACCTGGAGGAGGGGAATGGGAATTATGTGAGGATGCTGTTCATTGACTTTAGTTCAGCATTCAACACGATAGTACCTCTCACCTTGGTCACAAAGATGAAGGCCTTAGGACTGAACACCACCCTGTGTCACTGGAGTGGGGGGTCTGACATCTGACTCATTAACCATCAGCACTGGTGCTCCCCAAGGCTGTGTTTTGAGTCCACTGCTGTACAACATCTACACACATGACTGCAAAGCCAACAGTAGTCATACCTCCATCATCAAGTTTGCAGATGACACAGTGATCTTGGGCCTGATTAGTAACAACAATGAACAGCTCTACTTGGATCAGGTTGATGAGGTGGCACAGTGGTGACAACAGCTTGACACTGAATATCAAAAAAACATTTCCCAACTCTGAACTCACACTATACTGACTTTGCACTCATTCACTCCTCAGCACACACACACACACACACACACCTACAAGACTACACCCCCACACACACACACACACACACCTACAAGACTTTTTAGCACTTTTTTTTACATCCCTCTCCCTATGCTACAGACCTTTTATTTATTTTCTTATTTCATCACACGTCAAAACACACACACACACACACACATATCTGACTTTCTCCAACTTTTGCAATCTCCATAGAACTTTTTATTTATTATTTTTGATTCCTCCTCCATCTACCCATGTCCTTGATTGCCTAGCCTTTCTGCCCCCACCCACCCCACCCCCATCCCCAACACACACACACAAAAAACACACACACACTTACATCATACTTGTATCCTTGTAAAGTCGAAATATAGTTTAAACATAGCCTACGGTTTAAGCTATGTAGCCTACACTAACACACATTATGTGACATGAATAATAGGCCTACTTCAAATATGTGTTATTTCAGATAGATTGCGTCTTGTCTGTTAACAACTCATTGCCGTCATCGTGAAGCGCATATCTCGTGGTTATGAAAATACCATGCACTATGCCATTTATATAGCTAGAATAAGATATAATGTTTCTATAAAACAAAATGTTATTTTACTCTGTTTTTATGTGGGTAAGGCCACCGCACATCCAAATAATTGCCCCTCATGACCCACAGGCTGTCACTCTCATTTTTCTAAAACTGCTTTTCCATGTCTCACCTGCATAAAATATAGTAGGCTATAAACATAGATATGTGTGCATTTACTGAGAATAAATACATGGGGTTGCCTGGTCGGGAGGACAGCTTCATTTGTCCCTCCATAGACATAGGCCTACATAAATAAATAAACCGCTAATGAAGTTTACTTTTGACCATCGCATCACCTGTAACTCCGTGATAAAAGGACGTAACAGGAAAGTATTTGGCTGAGCAACGGAGGTTACTGTAATATGTTCTATGTTTTGTCCACATGATGTATGTTGTTGCACTCGAAGAGAACTGGAATGTTTTATTCGTTCACCTTTTCAATCGTCCCGGTTGTACCCCTACTTTGGAGCAGTCGTTCTCTCTCCAAACTAACTTTATTCTCAAAATGTTGAGTTTAATGTCGACACATCGAGATTAAAGTCGACATGATATTTCAACTTTATTCTCGAAATGTCGAGTTTAATGTCGACATGGCGACTTTAAAGGAGAATTCCGGTGTGATATTGACCTAAAGTGTATTGAAACATGTAGTGAACGAGTGTGAACGTATGTCTCATAGCCCATCTCGGCTTGTCCCCTGCACTCCAAAATCTGGCGCTAGTTAGCCGATGCTACCAACAGCTTTTTCAATAGTGGTGCTTCGGCATCAGGCTAGCCATGCAAATAAATCACTGTTTTACACCCATTTACGAGGCTCAATGTATCTCCACACTTCATTGGTAGACTTCCGAGGGCCCTGACATTTAAAACGAGACATTGAGAACTTTGAAAAAGCACTGGTAGTTTACTTACAAGACGATTTATACAGACAGTATCTTCATCGAAAGTTTGGCGTTTGCAGCCATCTTGAATTTAGTCCGCGATAAGTCAAGCAAACGAGTAAGAATGAACAGGTATGATAAGGGATCAGATTCCAAAAATAATTCAGTGGAAATGCATGGATTCCAGTTGCTGCTACTGGAAGAAGTCGACATGTCGGGTTTAATCTCGTCATGGCAAAAATATTTTTTTCTTCATGTGTGGCCCTAATACTCTGTCGTAGTTCTGTATTTGAGTATCTGTTCAAGTGTGTACTTTTACATTGAGTAGCCGTGTACAGTTCTGTATTTGAGTATCTGTTCAAGTGTGCACTTTTACACTGAGTACCCGTGTACCTGTTCAAGTGTGTACTTTTACATTGAGTAGCCGTGTACAGTTCTGTATTTGAGTACCTGTTCATGTGTGTACTTTTACACTGAGTACCCGTGTACCTGTTCAAGTGTGTACTTTTACATGGACTAGGCGTGTACAGTTCTGTATTTGAGTACCTGTTCAAGTGTGTACTTTTACACTGAGTACCCGTGTACCTGTTCAAGTGTGTACTTTTACATTGAGTAGCCGTGTACAGTTCTGTATTTGAGTACCTGTTCAAGTGTGCACTTTTACACTGAGTACCCGTGTACCTGTTCAAGTGTGCACTTTTACATTGAGTAGCCGTGTACAGTTCTGTATTTGAGTACCTGTTCAAGTGTGCACTTTTACACTGAGTACCCGTGTACCTGTTCAAGTGTGCACTTTTACATTGAGTAGCCGTGTACAGTTCTGTATTTGAGTACCTCTTTTGCAAGCGATAGAAGGGGTGCAAGAGGTGGGGTCAGTCCAAGGGTGGATATGGCACACAAGGTGATATTTTCTCCGTTGCCTAGCCTGAGAGGACATCACTTGTGATGTTGACGAGGACTTGTGGACAGATTTGAAGGCAGGATCCATAAAGCCCCCACCCCACCCCACCCCACCCTCACCACACACGACAACACACACACACACACATGACAACACACACACACACACAAGAATTTTTTTTTTTTTTTTCAGTAGCAATTGCTCCAGTAATTTATTTATTTACTTTTGTTTTGTTGCTACATTTTTTATTTGTTTAGAATACATACAATACATTTAGCAGAAATTCTACTTTTGAGTTTCACAGAAGACTGAGTCTGAGAAAATGACAAAAAAATAGAAAGACAGAGACTGCAGTGTTCATTATAAAGCACACCATGTGTTGCTGTTGATCTGAAAGACTAATTCAAATGGTGCATGTGGTTTTGGTGCAATAATGAAATGTTTAGAAAGGATTGTTAAGTTTTGATTACAGTATTTCATTTTGGCATAGATGTATTAGCGTAATAGAGTAAGAGTAATAGAGTTATTTATCTCCAAGTGCTAGATAATTTAGTATCTAGTCTAATCTAGTAGAAGGCAAAACTATATTTTTTGACTAATAACATTTGATTTCAAAAGCAGTAGTGGGCAGTAGTGACCTTGTTATTTCTGAAAAAAAAGAAAAGTAACCCTGACTGGTGCTTTTTGGTCTCTCTCAGAGGTGTCAGTGCTAGAATGGGAAACATTTACTCAGCAAACGTCCACTGGAAGGTGTAGTGAGGCATACGGCCACAGGGGGGCAGAAGAGAGTCGATTGTGCAGGAGCGTTATGTAACTCTTTGGCCAGGTTTCAGCTCTGGAATGCCTTCTGCTCTTTTAGGAGACAGTTAAATTACAGCAAATGGGAACAGCATTCTTGTTAAGTCCTGTTCATTTAAAGCTAATTAGAACTGAGACTTGCTTCTGAGAAGACATTTTGCTCATAAAATCTCCACTTAAAGTTGCTGACACTGAGAGCAACTTGTTGACTACCAGTGTTAAAACATGACATACTCTTTACATGAGAAATAGAGAAGGTGTCTTGGGGATTGTGTATGAAATGTTTGCAGTCTCTATGTGTGAACCCCTTTGGCCAGGCATTAGGATTAGCATTTTGGATTGCTGGAGTTAGCATAGCATTGCACAAATTAAGAGACTGTGCTGCCTCATCAGACCTGTCCCCCACACACATGCACACACACACACACAGAAAAGAGCAAGGGAGGCAGAGCAGTCTGCTGCCACTCCTGGACACTGGCTGAGGGGGCTGAGACTGTGGGCTGAGCTGATATGGTGTTGTAGCTAGCCAGAACTAGTTGGCTAGGCTAGCTGGGCTGAGCTGATATGGTGTGGTAGCTAGCCAGAACTAGCTGGGCTGAGCTGATATGGTGTGGTAGCTAGCCAGAACTAGCTGCCTAGTCTAGCTGGGCTGAGCTGATATGGTGTGGTAGCTGCATATAACTGGCTAGGCTAGGCTAGCTGGGCTGAGCTATGGTGTGGTAGCTGCATAGAACTGGCTAGGCTAGTGGGCCTGGGCAGATTGCTGGCTGCCTGGGTAGGAGGGAGAGCGCAAGCTTTTGTTGGCAGGGCTCTGCATGAGGGGCTGGGGGATGGGGGCCATTTAACAGCAGCGTTAGATAGCCTACGAGCTCAAGGAAGGAGACCGAGAGCAAAGAGAGAGAGATGGAGAGAGAGATGCAACACTGAAGAGAGGGAGGAGAGAAAGATGGAGAGAGAGGGAGATAAAAGAGAGAGATGGAGAGAGAAAACAGAAAGAGATGGATAGAGATGGAGAGAGAGAAAGATGGAGAGAGATAGAGATGGAGAGAAAGATGGAGAGGGTGAGAAATGCAACACTGAACAAAGGGAGATGGAGGGAGAGAGGGATGGAGAGAGAGGGAAGGATGGAGAGAGAGCGAGGGGAGGATGGATAGAATAACAGGACCCATGTCTGGATAGAGGTGCAGAAGAAGATGAGGATGATGACGACGACGAGCTTTTACAGCTTCTAGTAGACTCCACTATAAATAATTTAGCTGCCTGTGTGTGAGTGTGTGTGTGTCTGAGTGTGTGTGTGTGTGTGAGGGAGCGATAGAGAGAAATTCTATTTTCAAAATTGCTTTTCAAAATACCCAATAAAGTCTAAATTACACTGATGTATGAACGACAATATACAGAGTTGGTCTGTGTGTGTGTGTGTGTTTGTGTGTGCTGCATGTGTATGCATGTATCTTTTTGTGTGTGTTCATGAGTGCGTGTATGTGTGCATGCGTAGTGTACAGTCACTAAATGTACACTTGTTAATGTAAACTTGGCATTTCATGCCGTGTTGACCAGGGGGGTATTCCAAGTACGTGGTTTAGAGACAAACCTGGGTTAGTTAACTCAGAGTAGGTGGTAAACCTCCTAATAGAAGAGCTGTATGGCTTCATTCTCCTAACAAAACAACAACACATTACATTTATATAGCGCATTTTCTCGATACTCAAAGCGCATCACATGGATGGGGGGACCTCACTAGTAACCACCACCAATGTGTAGCACCCAACTGGGTGATGCACGGCAGCCATTATGCGCCAGAACGCTCACCACACACCAGCTTGAGGTGGAGAGTGAGGGAGTGAATGAGCCAATTACACAGGGTGATGATTAGGGGGCCAGATTGAATGAGCCAGGTTGGGAATTTAGCCAGGACACCGGGGAACCCCCTACTCTTTACGATAAGTGCCATGGGATCTTTAATGACCACAGTGAGTTAGGACCTCGGTTTAACGTCTCATCCGAAGGATGGCATCTCCTACAGTGCAGTGTCCCCGTCACAGCACTGGGGCATTGGGATCGATCTTTTTTGGCCAGAGGGAAGAGTGCCACCTACTGGCCACCCACCAACACCACTTCCAGCAGCAACCTAGTTTTCCAAGGAGGTCTCCCATCCAAGTACTAACCAGGCCCACACCTGCTTAGCTTCAGTAATTCAGCTAAGACAAGGTATCCATTGGTCTGGCTGCTGGCTAAAACAATGCCATAGGGCTCTTGTTGTAGGAGGTTTACCACTTACTCTGAGTTAACTTACACAGGTTTGCCACTAAACCATGTACTTGGAATACCCCCCTGGTCAGCTAAAGATACCTGCGATTACAACGCCTCATTTTTGCTTTTCCATTTTTAACTAGGTGGCACCATACATTAAATGAGTGGTTACAAAAACCATGTGGTCCTCCTAGGCCCTACGGTTCTCTATATATTCACAGAAAACTGTGTCCGGCCTACCCTCTTTTCGGGGGGGTCTAGTTCGGCGAGGGACGGAGGGGGGGGGCAGAAGCAATGGTTCCGTGTCATCCTTGTGGGGCTACATGTGTACCGGGAATCGATACACGATAGATCGATACGATAGATATATTTATAGGTATATAGATCTATATATCGAGATATATAGATAGATATATATAATCCAGAAGAAGAAGACCTTGTTGGCTGTGCAGCATAAAGTTTATAATGACATCATAGTAACATCATAATAACATCATAATACATAAAGTTTATAGTAACATCATAGGAACATCATTATAACATCATAATGCATTAAGTATATAATAACATCATAATGCATAAAGTTTTTAATAATATCATAATGCATAAAGTATATAATAACATCATAATCGTAGGACATTGAAAAAACAAAGTAGGGCTAATCAATGCTGCCCGGAAATATGTTTATATCGTGTATTTTGGCAAATCAATTTTCATCTGCTACAGCAAAATTCCCTGACTTTGCCCCAATAAGGATATAATGTGTGGAAATAGACTTTATTAGAATTCCATGATATTTCAGAAATTCCATGTCCTGTGGGAACCCAGTACACAGCAATGCTGTAAGTTATTACATAATGCGTTGTTACAAACCCTGTACTTTAATGCCACACAACAATGCTGTAAATTTAGTACATTTTGTCAAGTTATTACATAATGCGTTGTTACAAACCCTGTACTTTAATCCCACACAACAATGCTGTAAATTTAGTACATTTTGTCAAGTTATTACATAATGCGTTGTTACAAACCCTGTACTTTATTGCCACAGCAATGCTGTAAATTTAGTACATTTTGTCAAGTTATACATAATGCGTTGTTACAAACCCTGTACTTTAATGCCGCACAACAATGCTTATAATCACTACATTACACACCTGTGTCCATATAATCACACTACACACCTGTGTCCATATAATCACATTAGACATTACACACCTGTGTCCATATAATCACTACATTACACTACACACCTGTGTCCATATAATCACTACATTACACACCTGTGTCCATATAATCACATTACACACCTGTGTCTATATAATCACTACACTACACACCTGTGTCCATATAATCACTACATTACACACCTGTGTCCATATAATCACATTACACATTACACACCTGTGTCTAAATAATCACTACACTACACACCTGTGTCCATATAATCACATTACACACTACACACCTGTGTCCATATAATCACTACATTACACACCTGTGTCCATATAATCACATTACACACCTGTGCATATAATCACTACACTACACACCTGTGTCCATATAATCACTACATTACACACCTGTGTCCATATAATCACATTACACGCCTGTGCATATAATCACTACACTACACACCTGCGTCCATATAATCACATTACACACCTGTGTCCATATAATCACTACATTACACTACACACCTGTGTCCATATAATCACTACATTACACTACACACCTGTGTCCATATAATCACTACACTACACACCTGTGTCCATATAATCACATTACACACCTGTGTCCATATAATCACTACATTACACTACACACCTGTGTCCATATAATCACTACATTACACACCTGTGTCTATATAATCACATTACACACCTGTGTCCATATAATCACTACATTACACTACACACCTGTGTCCATATAATCACATTACACACCTGTGTCCATATAATCACTACATTACACTACACACCTGTGTCCATATAATCACTACATTACACACCTTTGTCCATATAATCACTACATTACACATTACACACCTGTGCATATAATCACTACATTACACACCTGTGTCCATATAATCACATTACACACCTGTGTCCATATAATCACTACATTACACACCTGTGTCCATATAATCACTACATTACACTACACACCTGTGTCCATATAATCACATTACACACTACACACCTGTGTCCATATAATCACTACATTACACACCTGTGTCCATATAATCACTACATTACACTACACACCTGTGTCCATATAATCACATTACACACTACACACCTGTGTCCATATAATCACTACACTACACACCTGTGTCCATATAATCACATTACACACCTGTGTCCATATAATCACTACACTACACACCTGTGTCCATATAATCACATTACACATTACACACCTGTGTCCATATAATCACTACATTACACACCTGTGTCCATATAATCACATTACACACCTGTGTCCATATAATCACATTAAACATTACACACTAGGGGTGTGAATCTCTCATGTAAAAGACGATACGATTCACATCTAGATACATGGGCACGACTCGATACAAGAAAAGATACCTGTTTATAAAAAACGATTCAGTACGATTCGATGCAATTCGATGCAGTTCAAGAATGGAAAGCATTCTGAAATATTTTTTTATCATTTGCTCAAGGTGCACATTAATTTTATATTATAGTATTATATACAATTATATTATATTATTATATAAAATTAATGTGCTCCTAATATTATATCAATTATCATGGTCAATTAGGCAAAAAATGTGTGAATATGATTATCTAAACTGAGGTTTGTTTCATATACTGTATTGAAATGAAAAAAGAATAGTCTACATTTCAGTCAAACACAGCAGCCAAATACAACATAAAAATACATTTTTATAGACTTTACAGATTTTATAGAGTTATATCTGATTGTTTTCATGGAGCTGTAGCCTTGTTGAGGTAAGACAACACAGAAATAAAATAAAACAGTGCTTAAGACACTCTTGGCCTTTTCTCATATAGCCTACCCTACAAGAATAAAATAGGCATATAAATCAATAAACTCTCTGGGCTTATTTTGTTCCAACAGTAGACCTAATGCAGAAACCTATAATGCCAAAGTCTGAGTGAATATGAAAAAAATGATTGGCTAATAATTTGTGCATCGTTTTAGCAGCAAGGGCCAAATTATTATTTAACATTAAGGAAATCCCTTCATCAAAGGTAAGGCTATACTCTACAGACTAGGCTATCGCTGCTGCTTAGGAAGGCTATAAGTCAGTGGTCCCCAAACTTTTTCTTCCGAGGGCCAACTCACTATGCCTGGCTCTAAGAGAGGGCCAGAGACTCGGAGTATATCAGTAACCATAAATAGCTTAGCGCTGTGAACAAAGGCAGTCTACCTTAGTTGAATATTCCATTACATTTAATCTATAGGCTATTGCAATTTAATACCATTGTTATCTGTGTTTATATTGCCATCATGCCATATCAGTGTAAAATGTAGCTTAAATGAAATAATACTAATAATAGCATTCTCAAAACTATAAGCAGGGAGTCCCAAAAGTATATTTTGAACTCTGAACTTTGCATACACAGCTCAAGTTGTGAACAAGCAATATCCTACAAATAATTTAAAGTTCTCAAACTATGAGTTTTATGAAGTGGTGGCAGAAACATCTGAAATGACCACCATTCTAACTTTCAACTTTATGAACTCTGTATGAACATTTGAACGAGTGAATAAAACATATAAATAATTATACCAGAAAGTTCCAGAATTATGACTTGAATATAAGTTAGTTAGTTATTAACAATTAATTGATACATTTTTAGAATACTTTGAGCACTGATGCAGTCAGCAGAGGCCTCTTACATTGTTTGCAGGTAGGCCTACTATACATTTCATTCCGTTTTCGATGGCAAACGCGAAACAGCGCCAAAACAACCACCAGTGGACAAAAAGAGTATTACATGTGTACTGTTAAGACCCGCCATAGAGAATGAATGGGGGAAATTACGGAGGTTATAGTTTGACGATGTCGCACTCCTGTGCGGGCCGGATCCTATATACCACGGACGTTTTGGGGGGCCACCTAAAATAAGGTGGCGGGCCGTATCCGGCCCGCGGGCCGTAGTTTGGGGACCACTGCTATAAGTGTTTAATTTCGCGCTGGATTTAGAAAAACAAAAGCCGACCAAGTGCAAGTTGTCACATGCTTAAGTTGCAGTAGATGGGTAATGAGGTCATTTGACAACTTTGGGCAATAATTATAACCAAAAACGAACTGCATTACCCACAATTCCGTGCCACGTATAGTTTCAAAACCGGAAGTGGGATGAACGCGCTGCTTGGAACGTAAATGAGAGTCTGAGCGAGCAGAAAAGGTTGTGAACCGATTCATAACAAGTAAATCGATATAACGACAGGTTCATTTCAGTTTTTTTCCGATACGGGGCTTAACGTATCGATGTAGCCGTATCTTACATGTTAAAAACGGATACCGATATGTATCGGTTAATCTTAACACCCCTATTACACACCTGTGTCCATATAATCACATTACACACTACACACCTGTGTCCATATAATCACTACATTACACTACACACCTGTGTCCATATAATCACTACATTACACACCTGTGTCCATATAATCACATTACACACCTGTGTCCATATAATCACTACACTACACACCTGTGTCCATATAATCACACTACACACCTGTGTCCATATAATCACTACACTACACACCTGTGTCCATATAATCACATTACACACTACACACCTGTGTCCATATAATCACTACATTACACTACACACCTGTGTCCATATAATCACTACACTACACACCTGTGTCCAAATAATCACATTACACACTACACACCTGTGTCCATATAATCACTACATTACACTACACACCTGTGTCCATATAATCACTACACTACATACCTGTGTCCATATAATCACATTACACTACACACCTGTGTCCATATACACTTTTAAGATCACACTCACTACTATTAACAATAAAGAACACACACTAAAGATCACACTCACTACTATTAACAATAAAGAACACACACTAAAGAACACACACTCACTCACTACTATTAACAATAAAGAACACACACTAAAGATCACACTCACTACTATTAACAATAAAGAACACACACTAAAGAACACACACTAAAGAACACACACTCACTACTATTAACAATAAAGAACACACACTAAAGAACACACACTCACTACTATTAACAATAAAGAACACACACTAAAAACAACACACACACACTCACTACTATTAACAATAAAGAACACACACTAAAGATCACACTCACTACTATTAACAATAAAGAACACACACTAAAGAACACACACTCACTACTATTAACAATAAAGAACACACACTAAACAATAAAGAACACACACTAAAGAACACACTACTACTTAACAATAAAGAACACACAAAGAAAGAACACACTACTATTAACAATAAAGAACACACACTAAAGATCACTACTTATTAACAATAAAGAACACACACTAAAGAACACACACTCACTACTATTAACAATAAAGAACACACACTAAAGAACACACACTCACTACTATTAACAATAAAGAACACACACTAAAGATCACACTCACTACTATTAACAATAAAGAACACACACTAAAGAACACACTCACTACTATTAACAATAAAGAACACACACTAAAGAACACACACTCACTACTATTAACAATAAAGAACACACACTAAAGAACACACTCACTACACACTCACTACTATTATTAACAATAAAGAACACACACTAAAGAACACACACTCACTACTATTAACAATAAAGAACACACACTAAAGAACACACACTCACTACTATTAACAATAAAGAACACACACTAAAGAACACACACTCACTACTATTAACAATAAAGAACACACACTAAAGAACACACACTCACTACTATTAACAATAAAGAACACACACTAAAGATCACACACTCACTACTATTAACAATAAAGAACACACACTAAAGATCACTACTATTAACAATAAAGAACACACTCACTACTATTAACAATAAAGAACACACTCACTACTCACTACTATTAACAATAAAGAACACACACTAAAGAACACACACTCACTACTATTAACAATAAAGAACACACACTAAAGAACACACACTCACTACTATTAACAATAAAGAACACACACTAAAGAACACACACTCACTACTATTAACAATAAAGAACACACTCACTACTCACTACTATTAACAATAAAGAACACACACTAAAGATCACACTCACTACTATTAACAATAAAGAACACACACTAAAGAACACACAAGAACACACACTACACTCACTACTATTAACAATAAAGAACACACACTAAAAGATCACACTCACTACTATTAACAATAAAGAACACACACTAAAGAACACACACACACTCACTACTATTAACAATAAAGAACACACTCACTACTCACTACTATTAACAATAAAGAACACACACTAAAGATCACACTCACTACTATTAACAATAAAGAACACACACTAAAGAACACACACTCACTACTATTAACAATAAAGAACACACACTAAAGAACACACTCACTACTATTAACAATAAAGAACACACACTAAAGAACACACTCACTACTATTAACAATAAAGAACACACACTAAAGAACACACACTCACTATTAACAATAAAGAACACACACTAAAGAACACACACTATTAACACTAACACACTTATTAACAAAAAGAACACACACTAAAGATCACACACTCACTACTATTAACAATAAAGAACACACACTAAAGAACACACACTCACTACTATTAACAATAAAGAACACACACTAAAGATCACACTCACTACTATTAACAATAAAGAACACACACTAAAGATCACACTCACTACTATTAACAATAAAGAACACACACTAAAGAACACACACTCACTACTATTAACAATAAAGAACACACTCACTACTACTTAACAATAAAGAACACACACTAAAGAACACACACACTACTATTAACAATAAAGAACACACACTAAAGAACACACACTCACTACTATTAACAATAAAGAACACACACTAAAGAACACACACTCACTACTATTAACAATAAAGAACACACACTAAAGAACACACTCACTACTATTAACAATAAAGAACACACACTAAAGAACACACACTACTATTAACAATAAAGAACACACACTAAAGAACACACACTCACTACTATTAACAATAAAGAACACACACTAAAGAACACACACTCACTACACTACACACATTAACAATAAAGAACACACACTAAAGAACACACACACTCACTAACTAAAGAACACACACTTAACTACTATTAAAATAAAGAACACACACTAAAGAACACACTACTATTAACAATAAAGAACACACTCACTACTATTAACAATAAAGAACACACACTAAAGAACACACACTCACTACTATTAACAATAAAGAACACACACTAAAGAACACACACTCACTACTATTAACAATAAAGAACACACACTAAAGATCACTACTATTAACAATAAAGAACACACACTAAAGAACACACACACTCACTACTATTAACAATAAAGAACACACACTAAAGAACACACTCACTACTATTAACAATAAAGAACACACACTAAAGAACACACTCACTACTATTAACAATAAAGAACACACACTAAAGAACACACACACACTACTACTATTAAGAACACACAATAAAGAGAACACACTACAATAAAGAACACACACAAAGATCACACTCACTACTATTAACAATAAAGAACACACACTAAAGAACACACACTCACTACTATTAACAATAAAGAACACACACTAAAGAACACACTCACTACTATTAACAATAAAGAACACACACTAAAGAACACACACTCACTACTATTAACAATAAAGAACACACACTAAAGAACACACACTCACTACTATTAACAATAAAGAACACACTCACTACTCACTACTATTAACAATAAAGAACACACACTAAAGAACACACACTCAAAGACTCACACACTAAGAACACACACTAACAATAAAGAACACACACTAAAGAACACACACTCACTACTATTAACAATAAAGAACACACACAAAGAACACAAACTATTAACAATAAAGAACACACACTAAAGAACACACACTCACTACTATTAACAATAAAGAACACACACTAAAGAACACACACTCACTACTATTAACAATAAAGAACACACACTAAAGAACACACACTCACTACTATTAACAATAAAGAACACACACTAAAAGAACACACACTCACTACTATTAACAATAAAGAACACACACTAAAGATCACACACTCACTACTATTAACAATAAAGAACACACACTAAAGAACACACTCACTACTATTAACAATAAAGAACACACACTAAAGAACACTAAAGATACTACAATAAAGAACACACAATAAAAGAACACACACTAAACAATAAAGAACACACACTACACACTACTATTAACAATAAAGAACACACACTAAAGAACACACACTCACTACTATTAACAATAAAGAACACACTCACTACTCACTACTATTAACAATAAAGAACACACACTAAAGAACACACACTCACTACTATTAACAATAAAGAACACACACTAAAGAACACACACTCACTACTATTAACAATAAAGAACACACACTAAAGAACACACACTACTATTAACAAAAGAACACACACTAAAGAACACACTCACTACTATTAACAATAAAGAACACACACTAAAGAACACACACTCACTACTATTAACAATAAAGAACACACACTAAAGATCACACTCACTACTATTAACAATAAAGAACACACACTAAAGATCACACTCACTACTATTAACAATAAAGAACACACACACTACTCACTACTATTAACAATAAAGAACACACACTAAAGAACACACACTCACACTATTAACAATAAAGAACACACACTAAAAGATCACACTCACTACTATTAACAATAAAAAGAACACACACTAAAAGATCACACTCACTACTATTAACAATAAAGAACACACACTAAAGAACACACTCACTACTATTAACAATAAAGAACACACACTAAAGAACACACACACTCACTACTATTAACAATAAAGAACACACAACTCACTACTATTAACAAAGAACACACACTCACTACTATTAACAATAAAGAACACACACTAAAGATCACACTCACTACTATTAACAATAAAGAACACACACTACTATTAACAATAAAGAACACACACTCACTACTATTAACAATAAAGAACACACACTAAAGAACACACACTCACTACTATTAACAATAAAGAACACACACTAAAGAACACACACTCACTACTATTAACAATAAAGAACACACACTAAAGATCACACTCACTACTATTAACAATAAAGAACACACACTAAAGAACACACACTCACTACTATTAACAATAAAGAACACACACTAAAGAACACACACTCACTACTATTAACAATAAAGAACACACACTAAAGAACACACACTAAAGAACACACACTCACTACTATTAACAATAAAGAACACACACTAAAGAACATCACACTCACTACTATTAATTAACAATAAAGAACACACACTAAAGAACACACACACACACTAAAGAACACACTCACTACTCACTACTATTAACAATAAAGAACACACACTAAAGAACACACACTCACTACTATTAACAATAAAGAACACACACTAAAGATCACACTCACTACTATTAACAATAAAGAACACACACTAAAGAACACACTACTATTAACAATAAAGAACACACACTAAAGAACACACTCACTACTACTCACACACTCACTACTATTAACAATAAAGAACACACACTAAAGAACACACACTCACTACTATTAACAATAAAGAACACACACTAAAGATCACACTCACTACTATTAACAATAAAGAACACACACTAAAGATCACACACTACTATTAACAATAAAGAACACACACTAAAGATCACACTCACTACTATTAACAATAAAGAACACACACTAAAGATCACACTCACTACTATTAACAATAAAGAACACACACTAAAACAATAAAGAACACACACTAAAGATCACACTCACTACTATTAACAATAAAGAACACACACTAAAGATCACACTCACTACTATTAACAATAAAGAACACACACTAAAGATCACACTCACTACTATTAACAATAAAGAACACACACTAAAGATCACACTCACTACTATTAACAATAAAGAACACACTCACTACTCACTACTATTAACAATAAAGAACACACACTAAAGATCACACTCACTACTATTAACAATAAAGAACACACACTAAAGAACACACACTCACTACTATTAACAATAAAGAACACACACTTAACTACTATTAACAATAAAGAACACACACTAAAGATCACACTCACTACTATTAACAATAAAGAACAACAAAGAACACACTCACTAAGAACAAAAAAAGAACACACACAAAGAACACTCACTACTATTAACAATAAAGAACACACACTAAAGATCACACTCACTACTATTAACAATAAAGAACACACTCACTACTCACTACTATTAACAATAAAGAACACACACTAAAGATCACACTCACTACTATTAACAATAAAGAACACACACTAAAGATCACACTCACTACTATTAACAATAAAGAACACACACAAAGACTCACACACTACTATTAACAATAAAAAAAACACACAAAAGAACACACACTCACTACTATTAACAATAAAGAACACACACTAAAGATCACACACTCACTACTATTAACAATAAAGAACACACACTAAAGATCACACTCACTACTATTAACAATAAAGAACACACACTAAAGAACACACACTAAATTAACAATAAAGAACACACACTAAAGAACACACACACTCACTACTATTAACAATAAAGAACACACACTAAAGATCACACTCACTACTATTAACAATAAAGAACACACACTAAAGAACACACACTCACTACTATTAACAATAAAGAACACACACTAAAGATCACACTCACTACTATTAACAATAAAGAACACACACTAAAGATCACACTCACTACTATTAACAATAAAGAACACACTCACTACTCACTACTATTAACAATAAAGAACACACACTAAAGAACACACACTCACTACTATTAACAATAAAGAAATAATGAAAAACAATTCAGAGATCATTTTGGCTCCTAGAGGCGCTGCTCACCTCTTGTTTGTCCATTTTTATTTGTTGTTGTGGGCAACTTGCGTAAGCAAACATCAGAACCTGTAAGCGGATTTAAGAATGGGTCCAGGGGTGTGTGTGTGTGTGTGTGTGTGCAAACATCAGAACCTGTAAGTGGATTTAAGAATGGGTCCAGGGGTGAGTGGGAGGTTGAAGGGAATCAGTTTCTTAGTGTGCTGTGTCTGTGAATGGGGCTGTATGTGTGTGTGTGTGTGTGTGTATGGGGCTGTATGTGTGTGTGTGGGGGGACTGTATGTGTGTGTGTGTGTGTATGAGGCTGTGTGTGTGTGTATGGGACTGTGTGTGTGTGAGTGTGAGTGGAAGGTTGCCTACAGCTTACAGACAAATAAAGGGGACACGTTTCCTCAGTGTGCTGTGTGTGAATTCAGCCCAGATTGAATACCTCTGTACGATTTTGTGCAAAGTACTGTTTACATGAAAGTGTGTGTGTGTGTGTGTGTGTGAGAGAGTGTAAGAGTGTCCTCCCGTTAACGTCTGCAAAAGCTATTGATTTACTGACTCTTATAGTGTGTTGTGTTTGTATGTAAATGTAAATCAGGTTTCTCGTCCAAGTATACTTGCGTACGTTATACAAGGAATTTGGTCTCTGCATTCATCCCATACGTGAATTAGTGAAACACACTCAGCACACAGTGAACACACAGTGAGGTGAAGCACACACTAACCCGGAGCAGTGAGCTGCCTACTACAGCGGCGCTCGGGGAGCAGTGAGGGGTTAGGTGCCTTGCTCAAGGGCACTTCAGCCGTGCCTACTGGTCGGGGATTGAACCGGCAACCCTCCGGTTACAAGTCCGAAGCGTGAACCAGTAGGCCACGGCTGCCGACGATGTCCTGCTGTACTGACTATTATAGGTCCCATTAAGGCGAGACACTACAGGTGAATAGGGTAAAAATTTTAACAAGCAGATATCACTATGAAACTTGATTACTTAAGTAATTAAATTAACTTCATTAATGTTGATTACTTACATTAATATGAGAAAAAAATGTATTACAAGTTTTCTGTAATTTAATGTTTACATATGCAAATTATGCATAATCTAAATAAATATGCGCTAATTTTAAAGCAAGAAACCTTGGATACAGCCAGGTTCAAAATGATGTTTTCATTGTGTTCAGATAATAGATGTTGAAAAATTTACAGAGGGATTTATGAATATCTACTTTAGTTATCCTGTAAATCAGAATATGATGTCAATAGCCCTAAAAAAATAGATTTTTGCCATGTTTTTAGGCATAAAATGTCATGTAAGTCAGGCTAGGAATAATATATCAACAAACCCCTCTGTAAAAATCCTCAAAATATAGCTAGGCATAAGTCTAGAAAGTTTGGTGTATGTAAGTGCTTCTGAAGTGGAGTTTCCTTGCTCAGAGTGGGAGAGGAAACTCGTTTTAAGAAAACAGCCTTGAAAGAGCCAATGAGATTCTGTTCTCAGCCTAGACTCGACTTTGAACTTTCGCGATTGGTTGCTGATACAAAGGAAGTGTCCATATATGGATCACATAGCGTGATACAGGAAAAACAGAGCTTTCCAACGGTACTACACACGATATGTTTTGGGTCGCGGGAGTGCATGCAAGGTTAGAATGCTAACTTTCGCTGAATTTAGGATAAATATACAGGCGTGAGTAGACACAATATAATGAAATAAACACCTAAATGTGTAAATCGGACTTTTTTGTTGTAGTAGTGTGATAGAATACATGCTAAGGTAACAGACTAGCTCAAAATCTCGAAATTGACCAGTGCATGAAAAAACAATGTTTTCACCTGCCGTGTCTCGCCTTAAGCAGTTTCCCTGAAGAGTGTGTTTAGAATGTGTTTGTGTGTGTGTTTCCCTTCGTCACTCCTGTCAGCAACACTCTGCTGCGCACACACACACTTTTTCTTTCTCTCTCTCTCACACAGACACACACACTTCTCTGAATGACTTCCAGTGTTGTTGGCACATCGTCAGTGGCACGGGACAGCAAAGCTTCACACACACGCTTATACACACACACACACTTATACACACACACACGCTTATACACACACGCACACGCTTATACACACACACACACGCTTATACACACACGCACACGCTTATACACACACACACACACACGCTTATACACGCACACACGCTTATACACACACACACGCACACGCTTATACACACACTTATTCTTGTCCATCGCGGCCGGGAGATGAGCAAGCTGTCTACTGTCCGTTAAAGTATGTTCCCTGCTGGTTTGCTAGAATGACCAACATAAGCTGGCATGGCCAGTTAAACCAGCAATGTAGACCAGCAACACCAGCTAAAATGACCAGCTTGAGGTGGTACGACAAGCGAAACCAGCTGAATTACCATCATAAGCTGGGAAAACCAGCTGAAGGTATGTTTTCGCAAGAGTTTTGCTGGTCTAGCAGGTCAACCATCATAGGGTGGTCAAACAAGCTGGTCAACCAGACAACCACCTTTAGCTGGTCAGGCTGTTTTTTCAGCAGGGTTAGAATTACAGTAAGTAATCTATATGGTGTATATTGGAATTACAGTTAGTAATATATATGATGTATATTGGAATTACAGTTAGTAAATGTTACGGGCAGGGGTGAAAGTAAGACGGTACTGGCCGGTACGGGGTACCACTAAAATTTTTGGAGAGGGTTCGCCGTACCGGAAAGAAAACTATACTGTCTCTGAAAAATATTGCACTTTCAGCATGACAACACAACTGCTAACGTCAAATTACCAGAAGCAACACGTTTCCCCAAAATCTATTTCATATACATCGCTCTGAACTGTATCTGAATTGTGTCTAAACCTCCCGCAGCTGGACAGACAACGAGCAAGCTATAGTGCATGCGCATTGTAGCCTACAGTAATTGCGCCAACGCGCACTGGTATCCAAAGTGTTTTAGCAGACGGACGCTTCTTGAAAGTCTCCCAAATAAAAAAAACCATACAGACTAAAGAAAACTATGTTGATGTTTAAATAGCCTGTTCTGGTTTTATGTGTGCAGTGTTTCGCTGGAGAGACAAGAGACAGACAGTGCGTGTACGGAGTAACCAGATCTTGCGCAGCAATAATGAAAGTGTTTTAGCGGACAGAAGTATGTTGCAGTCTCCCAAATAAAAAGGCATGACTCAAAGAAACGTGTTTATGATATACAGTAGCCTATATAAAAAAAACGATTGGAAGTGGGAGCGAGCAGAGTACCTAGGCTACCAAAGCACTGAGAACACACGTGCACTGAGAACACAAAAGAACGCACGCACTTATTCAAACATTCCATCACGTCCGTGGGAAAAAATAATCCAAACATACCAACTGAAAACCACAACGCTTCGAGAGAGATTCAAGTAGAGAGGACAAGTGGAAACTATACAAAGAAAATGCAGAGATGGTATGATATGTTTAAAAAAAAAGCATAGCAATGAAACAGAAAACCCAGGTTACAGTTAGTTAGTTACATTACATTTAGCAGACACTTCTTGACCAAAGTGACTTACATATGTCAGCTATATTACAAGGGATCACATTGTCCCCGAGCAACTTGGGGTTAAGTGCCTTGCTCAAGGGCACAACGGTGGAAGCCGGGAATTGAACCGACAACTTTCAGGCTACTGCACGCTAGCCCAGCTCCTTAACCACTACACTACCACCGCCCCAGGTAAAGTTAGCAGAATGGTAATTCAAGATGAAGATGATTCAGAGGAAGTTCAAACCCAGGAGTCACAAAGTATCACAAAGGATCTTCAGGAACAAGTACAGCAGGACCAGGTGATAATGAGGATGTTAGACTCGTCGTCAAGCAGATGTGGACAGCTTCTTCAAGCCTCTTTGGAATTTATTTTAAGTGTTTTACCTTTTCTGTTCTGTTCCACTGTTCTGTTTCAACTATTCAGCTAAAAAATAAATACATAAATGTTGAAATTAAGTGTTTGCAATTTATTCATAATCAAAAACAGATACAGGTGGGTTAAAGAGTGATACTAAAGTGATAAGAAGTCCTAGTGAATGCTTGATAAAGTGAGTAAGCTTTGCTCACGCATTATAACTCTATATCATAGTACCACCAAGAAATAAAAACTACTTTCACCCCTGGTTACGGGTAGTCAGACACTATCCTTAAAGGGACACCAGGCAACGTTTTCGTGTTAATTACTCATCTTCATAAGTCGGTATATGGTTAAATGACTCGTTACAGGGCGAATGAAGACTCTCTCACCCGCCCCTACTGCCTGTAGAAAGAATATCGCGCTTGCAAGTTCAGTGTATCCTACCCGGCGACCGGAGCAGGATCAGTTTACATCCTGCATCCACAGCACAGAGGCAGGCTAACGAAAACGCTAGAGATTGTTGCAAAACGTGTGTATAATGGCAGAGCCGGGCGAAGAAGCAGCTAAAACCCTTGATGGAAGACGAAAGAAAAGGAAAAGAGCTTCAGACCGAAATGAGGGGAGTTTCAGAGAGAAAAAGCATCAGGCTTGCCTGGTGTCCCTTTAAAGGTGCCCTGCCACACGTATTTCATTACTTTGTGGTAATGTCTGAAATTCTACCATGGACTCTGTAACATTTTTTGTGGAAAACATGCCCTGGTTACCTTGTTTCAAGCCATTTTAGCATGGTATTGAAACCCTGCATGAAGACTCAGCTCGATTTGCTCCAGTTCTCATTAATATTCAACGAGCTAAGCTGCTTGACTCTGATTGGCTAACAGCTAGTAGGTTTCGTCCATAACATGACAGGCGTTATCAACTAATTTCCCAAAGGAAACTTTTGCTTCTCATTTGTATCCCTTCTGTTGCTAAAGAGGCAAAATGGTGATTATCTTTTAAGGATCATTTAAGTATTACTTTTGTCACAATTATTTCTCCTAATTTTGCCTTAGGAGAAATAAAACAAGCAAAAGATGAGACACATAGCAATAAGACAAGTAAGAGTCACATAAGAGATATTAGTTTGAGAAGCAGGAGAAATACGGGAGATCTCTTATATGTTTGAGTGTAATCTCACTTACAACTTGTTTCTCCTTAGGAGAAATAATAGAGCAGATGGAGTCACATAAGAGATATTAGTTTGAGAAGCAGGAGAAATACGGGAGATCTCTTATATGTTTGAGTGTAGTCTCATTTACAACTTGTTTCTCAGGAGAAATAATAGAGCAAATGAGGAGACATTGCAATGAGAAACTGTTGAGAAGTAGGAGTTACAATTGAGATATCAGTTTGAGGGTCAAAAAATAGGGCACTCCATAGCATTTCAAACTTTTATTTAATAAAACAAAGCAAAACAGTTGTACTTTAAAAATGGACTTTAAGCAATGGGAGCTTGCACAGATGCACTTTAAAATGGACTTGAAGCAATGGAACCATGTTAATGCCTTGATATGTTCTTTGTATTCTTATTTATTTATTTTTTTTGTGTGAGTGTGTATGTGAGTATTATTTTTAAAAGCTGCACAAGCAAATTGCATTGTACGGACCAACTGCACAATGACAATTTAAGTCTATCTATAAATCATACAACATGGAGAAATGAACTAATAAACAATAACATTAACAAACTGAACTTGTGCCAAAGCGTGCCATACTGTGTACAATGGTGGATGAAAGGGGCTGGTCAATCTCGTCTTTTATCCTGGTGGTGGAACCAACCAAAGGGAGGAGGGAGAAGAGCAGAAAATAGAACATTGTTAGTTTGTGAGCCACTCAAAATACAAAGTAAGACATTTGTTTGACCGTCTGCTTTTCATAACTGTGGGAATTTTGATACAGCACAAAGATCAGACACACCTTATTAATCACTTAAACACAGAATGGGGATGTGATAGCTACCACTCACATTTGCTATATGTTGCCCAATTGAAAAACAGATTGTATTGATATATTTGTCAAGCTTAAACAAGTTTGTTGAATTCCCTCACCTCATCTAGTGAGTAAACTGTATTGTCAGGCTAGGATTAACCCCTATCCAGTTTACCACTAGGCAAAAACTTGTTTTTGTTGGACTAAGCCTATTCAGTGTAAAAAAAAAAATGGGCATCTGAAAATAGTTTAGTTCAGAGTCCTGATGTCAAAAAAAAGTAATTTGGGCAATTTTTTTTGTCATCTGGGAGCTGGCTCCATAGTCAGAACGCATAACAACTAAATGCAGCGTTGCCTTGTTTAGTTCTGATAGTGGGTTTCAACAGGAACATTTCTCCTGGGATCAGTGAGGTTTAAGTGATGAGTATTGCTGGAACATGAATTTAGAAAAAGTGTCGTGGCACACTCAGAACTTCAATATGCAGTAATTTTATTTGACCAACGTTGGTCAAATAAAATTACTGTATATTGAAGTTCTGAGTGTGCCACGACACTTCTTCTAAATTCAAGTCTTATTTACCATCGTGAGCACCTCACAAGGTGTGCGTTTACCATCATCAAACAAATATTGCTGGAACATGTCACACAGTCTCATTGAAGGGCAAATCTGGTGTAAACTGATTCAAAGCCTTGTTGTTCGAGCTCACCAGGCACTGTCCAAAAGACAAAGAACAATAAAATGTGTCATAACCTAGACAAGTTATGGACAAGAAAGTAAAGCTGACTCAATATGGCAAAAAAGCCTTCAGTATCTTCTTTCCATTAAAGGGTTTCCCCAGGTTTGACCACCCCAAATAAGACTTTAAGACCTTTTTAAGACCACTTACATGAAAATTAAGACCTACATCACACCCATTATGCGGTTGTAAAACACCAGATCAAATCCATAATGACAATTAAAACAACACTTCCCCATGATGTGCTGTCCTCTCCTTTCAACTGATTATGTTGAATCATTGCTGCCGGTGCGAAAACCCAAAGTATTGTTTGCGCATATTCCAATAAATTAGACTAGTGTAGTTGTCACGATACCAAAATTATTGTTTCGATACCGATACCACATCAAGAATAGCGATTTCGATACTTCTTCGATAATTCTTAAACATTTTATTTGATTTGGGGGCCCAGACCACCTTGACATCATCAGTAATGTTGAATATAGTGTCATCATTCACACCAGTGGGCATCCTAGATTCTGCTTGACTCTTTCCACACACATGGAAAATTATGGCTTATTTCATATGTTTCTATTTCATACCCTCAAATTCATATAAAGTGTACAGTTAATGTATAGTATTTTTTAATCTGCATAATTACTATTAATCTGCTTAATTGCTAAACATATTTAGTCATTTGAATACTTAACCTTTATTTTTAAGTGATGCATTGAACAGTTCAATGGCCCTGGGGATGAATGACTTCCTCAGTATGTCTGTTGTGCAAGGCAGTGAGCGAAGTCTCCAGCTGATCAGGCTCTTCTGCTTAACAATAGTGCTGTGGAGTGGGTGACACTCATTGTCCAAGATGTTGATCAGTTTGTTCAGGGTCCTTTTGTCAGATAGTGAAGTGCATGATGCACTCCAGTTCAGCTACCACTACAGAGCCAGCTTTCCTTACCAGCCTGTCAAGTCGCCCAGCATCCTTCTTCTTTGTGCTTCCTCCCCAGCATACCACAGCATAGAAGAGGACGCTGGCAACAGCAGACTGGTAGAACATCCTGAGGAGCTTGCTGCAGACATTGAAGGAGCGCAGCCTCCAAGTACAGCCTGCTCTGCCCTTACATGTAGAGTGCGTCAATGTTGGCTGACCAGTCCAGTTTATTGTCCAAGTGGAGAACCAGGTACTTGTAGGTGCTCACCACCTCGACATTGACCCCATCAATGGAGACCGGTAGCAGAGAGGGCTTAGACCTGCAAGGAAATCCAATAAAATAATAAAATAATAAATAAAATAATAAAATCAAGTTTGCAAGACTTCCCAAAATCTAATCTAATAAAATAATAAATAAAAGAATAAAATCAAGTTTGCAAGACTTCCCATTTCCTCATCATAGTAATGAATCAGAACATTTGAGATATTGTTCATATTTCCATTTGTTGCCTCATCCGCATTTAATGAAAACGTGGTAATTTTGAGTTTTACAGACAACTCAGATTTCCAATGAGCAGCAATACTGTGTGTGCTCATGCAGGAGGTCTGCGCATTTGATAACGATCTGGAGAGGGCGCTTTTGTCTTCAGCATCAGATTGTATAAGGTTGACAAGAGATTGCGATATGGTGAGGGACAGGTCGTGTTGCGCTATGAAAGAACATGTGTAGCCTACTTTCTGAGCGCAAAAACGGTCAGCCATAGATAAACGTAGTTTGTAGTTCTCCCCCGTTTCCAACAGCCGCCCATCTCCATTTATTTTTTAACTTATGACACCTGTGCCTTCCTTTAGCAACAACGCATCCATGACAGCTAGTGGCCTTGCCAAATAGACGACACAAAATCATGGCGCTAATATCGCGGGTTCTGGTTGGCCTACTGGTCATGGTTTTGTGCTATAAATTAATAATATTTTATAGCAAAGTTTAAAGTTGACTACTTTAATTGCATGGTTATTTTTTGTCAA
Source organism: Alosa alosa (assembly GCF_017589495.1). NCBI lineage: Eukaryota > Metazoa > Chordata > Actinopteri > Clupeiformes > Clupeidae > Alosa > Alosa alosa. Next base: position 748,247 of record NC_063208.1, read on the forward strand.
CATACACTCACAACCTACTGTCATTAAATGTGAAGGCCTAAGCAAAATAGGCTACAAGGCTGTCTGTGCGTCACAAACACGACTGACCCCCTTACTCAACAGTTCGCGATGATGACAGTATTATTATTTTATGTTAACACACTCAGTCAAAACCTTCCGCAAAACCTACCGCAAATTGTGAAAAACATTGTTGTACATGTCATAACAGACGGGATAATAAATTGCATAGGCTACGGTTTATATTGCGTCACTTTACACATATTATTAGTTGCATTGATTAAAAACTGTAACAATAATAGGATACATCGGGTGGCATAGCAGGCCGTCTGTTCAAGTCATAGCGACACCCAAATTGAATGACCTCCCCTGACAAGAGTTTGTAAGAAATTGTCTACATTGATGCAGGGAAAGAACACAGTCTCCAAATTCGCACATAGAGCTCACAATGTATCATATCCAAAAAAGTTAAACGGGTTGGCCAACCTCATCAGCTGTCTCGATTGTGTCACTATAATCCAACTTTTAGACCGTTAGTCCTCCAGACGTGTTCTTTTTTTAAGCAAATGCCCCAGGCCAATGAGACAAGCGTGTAGCTACAATATAAACAAAGCGAAACTCATGGCTGACGTATCTTCTTGAGCGGTCACTGATTGAGACACTATTAGGTCTTTAAACATTTACCATCACACACATTAATTCATCGGACTTAATATTTGTAGTTGCCTTAAAAAAAGGAAAAGAAAAGGTGATATACCCCCCCTCCTATTTTTTTCTCATCGGATCTGCATCGATCTCAAATATGACATTTCTAAAATCAAATTGACGGAAATCCGTCCTACGACGGAGAACTTTAATCCTTGGTGTGTGTGTGTTTGTGTGTAGTTTGTGTGTAGCGTGTGTGTGTGTGTGTGTTTGTGTGTAGTGTGTGTGTGTGTGTGCGTGTGTGTGTGTGTGTAGTGTGTGTGTGAGTGTGTAGTATGTGTAGTGTGTGTGTGTAGTGTGTGTGTGTGTGTGTGTGTGCCTCAGGAGCCCAGAGCAGGCCCAAGAACAGGCCCTCAGACTGCGCAGTTAAACAGCACGGTGCTCCTGCTGAACAGACACATACACACACACACACACACACACACACACTCACACACACACACTCACACTCACACACACACTCACACACACACAGACACACACACACACACACACACACACACACACACACAAACACACACACTCACACACACACTCTTACACACACACACACACACACACACTCACACACACAAACACACACACTCACACACACACTCATACACACACACACGGTGCTCCAGGTACAGCCTTGAGTGTGTCTGAGTTGTGTGTCCACGCTGCGCAGCATACACTAGATGTGCACGGAGAGAGGGAGGGTCTGAAAACACGCCGTTGGACACGGGTGGGGCCGATTTCCCCTCTGTGCACAACATCCTCTGTGTGCGTGTGTGTGTAGTGGGAAATGACCTGTGTGTGTGTGTGTGTGTAGTGTGCAGTGGGAAATGACCTGTGTGTGTGTGTGTGTGTGTGTGTGTGCAGTGGGAAATGACCTGTGTGTGTGTGTGTGTGTGTGTAGTGTGCAGTGGGAAATTACCTGTGTGTGTGTGTGTGTGTGTGTGTGTGTGTGTGTGTGTAGTGTGCAGTAGGAAATTACCTGTGTGTGTGTGTGTGTGTGTGTAGTGTGCAGTGGGAAATGACCTGTGTGTGTGTAGTGTGCAGTGTTGGGCAAGTTACTTCAAAATCGTAATGCATTATGCATTACTTATTACTGTCATTTCAAAGTAAGTTGTTACATTATAATATTACTGTCTCTGAATTGTAAGGTATTACACTACTATTGCATTACTTTTAAGTTACTTTCACCAAAATATCTAGAAATATGGATTTGCCATTCTAAATGCAGTTTATTACGCTCAATGCAGCTCATTGCTCTTCCAATGGATGGAGATGTGGTATAGCATAATGACTGAGCTAGGCTTAAGTCTAACAACAGTAGAATGCAATAGGCGCAGTGCTCATGATGTAATACAAGGAACAATCATAGTCAGAATTTTATTAAAAACCGACAAAAGGTAAAAGTCTGGTAAATTGTGATACTGTAATAAATACTGTAACCTAGGCCTGCTCATTAAAATCAATAGAGAGCCTACTATATTGTAAATCAAAGCTTAATAAAGACATGTCAAGATGGTGGCTTTTCGGTGCCCTAAGTGAGTGGCTTTGAGTGAGTGACATTTAAATGATAACTCAAACACCTAAAGTAAACTAAAAGGTCTATTATTTACAGACCATTAGTGTGTGTTTTTAAACATTAATTTCTGAAGAAATGCTGTTTTCTTATAAATGGTGCACTGTCACTTTAAGAGCATTGATCTTTACGTTCTCATAATGCCCTTTTGCCAGCTCTTGTTTACAAGCCTTGTTTGTTGAGTTACATTGATAGCACAATATTAACAATAATATGCACAATGTTAAGTTGTTTTAAGCAGCCTTCATTGCTTTGGAAAGTATGCAATGACATGTTGCTTCACATTTCGTTTTGCAAATAAAAGTGAATTATGAGCAAATTATTGAAGACCCACCAATTCCACTACGTGGTGGAGATTGAGAGAACCCAAAAAGTATCAAACTTGCATGTACCATGGTGCATTCTGACACTGTAAACGTTATTGATGAAGAGTGAAACGCAGTTTGCAGTAAAACTACTATTCATTGGTTACATGTGGGTGCCCCTCTGTCCTTTGGTGCCCTTCATAGTGTCGTGATGCGGCGTGGTGGGGCCCGGTGGCACTGCCAGGCTACACAAGCTTTTTTCTGCATTTCTATCCCTTTATTCTCTTTAATTCCAGTTCACAGCTCAAAGCTGACATGCACTAGAACAGCATAGTTTGTGTTTTATCAAGAATCAAAAAGATTAGCGTGGCACCACTTTAGATGTTTCATTAAATGACTTGTGCTATTTCATGAGGCATAGTGAGATCTTTCGTTTAAAAGACACAAAGTGCACTAACTATTATGTTCTTCATATCCTTGTCTCTGACAAGCTGAAAATAATGAGCGTGGGCTTATGTCCATCCCAAAATAGAGTCCGACTTGAGTCTGCTGCAGCCAAAGTCATCTTCAACCAGTATCAGGAGATAACGTTCTACTATTTTGCTCGGATTTTTTCTCCTCTGTTGTTCTCGCCGTGGTGTTTGTGAATATGTATCAAAACAAAACACCGCTTAATGTTTGGTTAAAATGCATTGTAACGCGCATTACTGAAGTTTGTACCAAGTAAAATACTACCCAATTTTTTTGTAATGCCTTACATTACCGCGTTACCGCAAACAGCAATATATTACAGTAATTACATTACTTTTGTAACACATTACTCCCAACACTGGTAGTGTGTGTGTGAGTGTGTAGTGTGCAGTTGGAAATGACCTGTGTGTGTGTGTGTGTGTGTGTGTAGTGTGCAGTGGGAAATGACCTGTGTGTGTGTGTGTGTAGTGTGTAGTGTGCAGTGGGAAATGACCTGTGTGTGTGTGTGTAGTGTGCAGTGGGAAATGACCTGTGTGTGTGTGTGTGTGTGTAGTGTGCAGTAGGAAATGACCTGTGTGTGAGTGTGTGTGTGTGTGTGTAGTGGGAAATGACACCTGTGTGTGTGTGTGTGTGTGTGTGTAGTGTGCAGTGGGAAATGACCTGTGTGTGTGTGTGTGTAGTGTGTAGTGTGCAGTGGGAAATGACCTGTGTGTGTGTGTGTGTAGTGTGCAGTGGGAAATGACCTGTGTGTGTGTGTGTGTGTGTAGTGTGCAGTAGGAAATGACCTGTGTGTGAGTGTGTGTGTGTGTGTAGTGGGAAATGACACCTGTGTGTGTGTGTGTGTGTGTGTAGTGTGCAGTGGGAAATGACCTGTGTGTGTGTAGTGTGCAGTGGGAAATGACCTGTGTGTGTGTGTGTGTGTAGTGTGCAGTGGGAAATGACCTGTGTGTGTGTGTGTGTGTGTGTGTAGTGTGCAGTGGGAAATGACCTGTTTGTGTGTGTGTGTGTAGTGTGCAGTGGGAAATGACCTGTGTGTGTGTGTGTGTAGTGTGCAGTGGGAAATGACCTGTGTGTGTAGTGTGCAGTGGGAAATGACCTGTGTGTGTGTGTGTGTGTGTGTGTGTGCAGTGGGAAATGACCTGTGTGTGTGTGTGTGTGTAGTGTGTGTGTAGTGTGCAGTGGGAAATGACCTGTGTGTGTGTGTGTGTGTGTGTAGTGTGTGTAGTGTGCAGTGGGAAATGACCTGTGTGTGTGTGTGTGTGTGTGTGTGTGTGTGTGTGTGTGTGTGTGTGGTGGGAAATGAGCAGGAGCATTAGGAGCCCACAGGAGCTGAAATGAGCAGGAGCTTTAGGAGCCCACAGGAGCTGAAATGAGCAGGAGCATTAGGAGCCCACAGGAGCTGAAATGAGAAATGAGCAGGAGCTTTAGGAGCCCACAGGAGCTGAAATGAGCAGGAGCTTTAGGAGCCCACAGGAGCTGAAATGAGCAGGAGCTTTAGGAGCCCACAGGAGCTGCTGTGAGGTGCTGTTTGCAAAGTCACGTTGATTTAGTAAGCGGCAATCCACACTTCAGTATTGTTAGTGTGGAGGTGACTCTCTGTAGATCTGAGACATTTCCTAATCTTTTTCTTTCTCTCTTTCTGTGTGTGTGTGAATGGGTGTATATTTGTATTTGTGTGTGGCTATGTGTGTATGAGAGAGAGACACATACAGAGGGAGAGAGAGTGTGTGTGTGTGTGTGAATGGGTGTATATTTGTATTTGTGTGTGGCTGAGAGAGAGGGACAGAGAGAGGGAGAGAGAGAGAGAGAGAAACAGACAGAGAGAGAGCGAGAGAGAGTGTGTGTGTGTGTTCCAGCTCTATAGGACCTGACCTGGACCACAGCTGCACTCTGGACACTGAGATCAAAGTACGAGCAATCAGTCTAGGCTATATGTGTGTGTGTGTGTGTGAATGAGAGAGAGGGAGAGAGAGAGAGAGAAAGACAGAAAGAGAGTGAGAGACAGAGAGAGAGAGTTAGTGATCTCCTTGTACTCAACACATCAATTATTGGCCAGAGTTTATGTAGTGAATTCAAAAGTGTTTGCCAGTGTCAACATAAGACCAGTTCTCTGTTATAGCCTGGTTTAGGTGTACATTTTTAACATGCTCTCATAAGGAACTGACCATGCCAATTGTGTGACTGTTTCCTGATGTCTTCTTTACTATTATAGTTGCCTTTACCTATAATAATAATAGGTTGTATAGCCTACCTTATATTGTAAGTAGGCTATATTACCTATAATAATAATAGGTTATATAGCCTACCTTATATTGTAAGTAGGCTATACAACCTATAATAATAATAGGTTATATAGCCTACCTTATATTGTAAGTAGGCTATACAACCTATAATAATAATAGGTTGTATAGCCTACCTTATATTGTAAGTAGGCTATACAATAGTCATTCACACATTCAAATTGGCACAAGTCACACACGTTTGTTCATGCTTCTATTAGCCTATTTAAATTTCACATAATTCTGACTTACCAAGTAATTACCAATAAACCAATTGTAGGCTACAATAGGCTATTAACCAACCTAACAACTCTGAGTAACGCGCCCTTCTTAGAATTCATGCCTAACTGTGTCAGGGGGAGTTCTTCCGAAAGCTCGCTCGCTCATTCCCCGTAGCGAACAGTCGGGGTGCTGTAGCCACGGGTTCCATATTGAAGTCCGTAATCTGCTTACGAGTCTCGCGCGCTCGTTCGGGTGGGTCATCTCAGGCCACGTCGCGCAGCCGTCCAGCTCGGTCTGGCCGCTCGCAGGTAGAGCTTCACTCTCACCGCTCCCGATGAGAAGGATTACTGTCGTTGTTGTGTTGGCCAGAACTGGTTCCCAGCCCCTGAGGTGAGTCGTTTGTGTGTCATTGTGTGTGTGAGTAGGCTAGCTTATGTATGTAAATGCGTGTAGCTTCTTTTCGCGGTTCAGCGTTGGGAGACAATTCCGGGATGGATGTACAGAAATGCAAATGACCCAGACACATCTGCGTTTCTGAGATCCCGTTTGCTACAGACGCCTGAGACCCGCACTTGATGATTGACGAGTTGTTTTGATGTAGTCAAAGTTTACGGTACGTTTGATATCCGTTTCATATCATGGTTGCAGCGAACGGAACTGACACGCTATTAGATAGCCTATGAGCTGTGGGGTTCGGTTGTGTACAGAAATGTTCACGGCGACCAAGAATTTGCGCTTACAAATGCGTATGTAGTTGTATTTAACATATTGTTCTATGACTTACTAAGTTCACTTATGTTTTTGGTCCAAATGTTATTTTAACCTGGTGTCGATGTGTCTTATTTTTGTTTTATTTTAACGCGGCCAGCCATGAACGCGTTAAAATCATTGGGTAGGCTACTTCACAGTCCGTGTTGATGATTGCATGGACAGTTCAGAATTCTTGACTTGTCTTGGTCTGACTACATTTCTAAAACGAAATGAAACTTCTGAAGCCACGCTTGTTGGCCCAGTTTTGTTTCTTCAACATAGGCAACACCTCACGAATAGTGTGGTTGTGTAAGGAAATATAGTCATGGCCATGCTTTCTGAAAATATACCCTACATGTTATGCCATCTTCCACTCACGTTGGCTTATGATTGTGCTATTATAATCAACATGTTAGCCTAGGCCTATCTCTAGTTGACTAATGGCCTAATTCATTTCTCTAGCCTCCTAGCTTGTCTGAAACAGCAATGATTTTTAGGACGGCGTGTAGCCTACATGCTTTAGCTTTTGCTGCTTGATATGGACGTAGAGCCATTACGTAGTCAACTTTACTTTTTCAACGTGCACGGGGTAGACGTTTGGTTGCTTTTTAAATGGTTGCTCATTCTGTCTACCTTAGGACGCGAAAATAGGCTATTCGCTTTCTTCTTCAAATGGCGAATTAACAAGTGGCAAAGGGAAACAATACGACACTGTTCACTCGGAGCTATAAACTGGAACACTGGAGCACCACTGTTTTTCGCTGGTCTGCATGGTCGCGCAGAACTGAGTGGGAATAAATGTGACATTAATGTCCCTCCTAGCTTGCCATAGATCAGGGATTTCGTTACATGCGATCAGAATCCTGGGCGATCACAGATTCTGCCTAGCTGCCGACGAGGGTATTCCAGGTCAAACGACCGACTTTGCAGCGGCGCCCTGCAAGAGCTGAAGTTAATTCGCAAGATGGTGAGGCTGTCAACAGCTGCCTTGACGATGTAAGTTCATCAATCCAGTCGATGGCAGTTAAACGGCCAATTAATCTCCATGTATGTAGGCTATCTGTTGCTGCGTTATTACGGTGTTGTTTGTGTACAATATTAGTTAATCTGCTCGTCTCCGAATGAATTCCCCCGATGACAAGCAAACTTACGATCCAAACATTATTAGTCAGTCGATAGCCTAATATCGTTCTGCGCAGGATTGGCGAAGGCCTAAATGTCGCCATGTCTCCCTTTATTATGCCATTGAAGTGTAACATACTTAATGCCATAGCCTGGTAGCCTACTTCAGATTAGCATAAGAACTTTGACGTTGACCACTGATATTGTGGGCGAGTCTAATGGAATGAGATGTTGTGGGCTATTTTTCTGCATGGTCAGCGTGGGATATTCACT
>NC_063208.1:760940-765940 GCF_017589495.1 Alosa alosa
ATCTACACATGAAAACAGAATTGTCTTATGCGGAATGGCACGGATTTTGCAGATGATATGTTGACGTATTAAATGAACAATTTTTTTTTACAAAATAGTTGTTGTCCAGTTGTCCGTTTCTTGTGAAACATTGCCAGCACGGAGGCGCACTTCCTGCGTGTCAGGCCTGTGGGGGCGTGACATCATGATGGTTGCTTCCCATCGTGATGTCGGTCAACCATCACAATGGACGATGTGTGTGTGTGTGTGTGTGTGCATACAATGTATGCTCAAATTTGGGTTGAGTGTGTACATTCACACAACTTTCTGAAGGTGTACATCATTTGTGGATGTGTGTGTGTGTGTGTGTGTGTGTGTGCGTTTGTGCGTGCGCATGTGCATGTTTTTGGAAGTAATGTCTGTGTGTGTGTGAGAGAGAGAGAGAGAGAGAGAGAGAGTGTGTGTGTGTGTGTGATTCGCATGTTTTTGGAAGTAATGTCTGTGTGAGTGTGTATCTGTGTGATAGATAGATAGATACTTTATTGATCCCTAAGGGGAAATTCAAGTGTGTGTGTGTGAGAGGGAGAAAGAGAGAGAGAGTTTGCTTGTGTACAGTGTATGCGTGTGAGTGTGTGTGTGTGTGTGAGAGAGAGAGAGAGAGATTGCTCGTGTACAGTATGAGTGTGTGTGTGTGTGTGTGAGTGAGTGTGTGAGTGTATGCATGTGAGAGTGAGAGTGAGTGTGTGTGTGTGTGTGTATATGAGAGAGTGTGTGTGTGTGTATGAGAGAGTGTGAATGTGTGTGTGAGTGAGTGTGTGTATGAGAGAGTGTGAATGTGTGTGTGTGAGTGTGTGTGTGAATTGTGCTATTGTTCTGTCCTAGTTTGTATGCACACGGAGGCCTAATCATTTGGCCCAGGCAGCCTCCATGCAGGCAGGCAGGCACGCTAATGGAGCCTTGAACTGTGTGTGTGTGTGTGTATGTACGTGTGTGTGTGTGTGCGTGCGTGTGTGTGCCAACCGTGTGAGCCTCCATTTCTTCCTAGGCCTCCAGTATTGTTCCATATCTAGATGGACCCCCACCCTGGACACACACACACACACACACACACACACACACACACACGCCAGCCAGTGCCGCTCATGGTCTCATCTATTCACTCTCTCTTTCCCTCACACTCTCTCTTATCATGATGTGTGTGTGTGTAATGTGTGTGTGTGTGTGCGTGTGTGTGTGTAATGTGTGTGTGTGTGTGTGTGTGTGTGTGTGTGTGTGACTCCTTCAGGGTAATTGTGAGCACTGGAGATGTTTCCTGATGTCAGTGTGGGTTTTGTAACTGTTCCAGAGTTGTGGCCTTTGAAGTGGCTTCTGATAACACACCCACACACACACACACCTCAGAGGCAGTTAGCACAGTCATCCACCTGCAGTTTATCACGTATTTCTCACATTAGACATGATCATTTATTACTTTAATACTTTTTGTTTGCCACTCTCCTCTCTTTCACTTTCTCTCTCTGCATCCCTCTATCTTCTCTCTCCCTCTGCATCTCTCTCTCCTCTCTCTCTTCTCTCTCTCTCCTCTCTCTCTTCTCCCTCTCTACTCTCTCTTCTCTCTCTCTCCTCTCTCTCTTCTCTCTCCTCTCCTTCTGCATCACTCTATCTTCTCTCTCTGCATCACTCTATCTTCTCTCTGTCCAGCTCGTAAGACCCAAATGAGTGGCCAGCATCCTCATCCCACAGTGTACTAATAGAGAGAATCCTCACACACACACACACACACTCACAGGTCTGCTCTAAACGTTGCGCTGCACACCAAAAGGTCTGCTGTAAACGTCACGTTGCATCACGCTGCATCACGCTGCACACCAAAAGATCTGCTCTAAACGTTGCATCACGCTGCACACCAAAAGGTCTGCTCTAAACGTTGCATCGCGCTGCACACCAAAAGGTCTGCTCTAAACGTTGCATCGCGCTGCACACCAAAAGGTCTGCTCTAAACGTTGCATCGCGCTGCACACCAAAAGGTCTGCCCTAAACGTTGCATTGCGCTGCACACCAAAAGATCTGCTCTAAACGTTGCATCACGCTGCACACCACAGCACACCACCGGCTTCACGTCGCGTAGGCCTACTGTCAGGATATTTTGCAATTGAAAGCTATGTAGCCTAGCCTGATTCAACTGATTTTATCGCTAATAAAATGTCAGGACTGATTCAACTGATTTTATCGCTAATAAAATGTCAGGATATTTCAATTGAAAGCTATGTAGCCTAGCCTGATTCAACTGAAAAAAATCAACCTCAGATTTGTAGCTGGTAAATGATAACTAGGCTATTTAATTTGGCTTTAGCAATGTGGCAAACACCTGTAAGCAAATGCAGGTAACATGCACAGAATGATAAAAGCTAAAGGATTTGGGTAAAGGAACAATGAAATACTGTAACCTAGCAAACTATTCAACAGTATCCATTCTAAAATCTTTATTAATCTCTGAACACACTATGACACAGTCCTTTTATGGGCTGTTTTCACATCCACTATCTTATATTTATATTGATATTGATACTTATATTGATTATGCTGATATTGGCAAAATATTTTCAGATTTTAAAATGTAAAGTTCCATGTTGGTCATTCCTATACTGTTGCTGATGTTTTGGTTTTTGCCCTTTACACTACACACACACACACACACACACCCTATACCTATCCTGTTAGTATTAGTATCATATTACACCCTTTAGCTATCCTGTTAGTAGTGATGGGCAAATGAAGCTTTGGTGAACCACTGAAAGATAGCAGTGTGAAGCTAGCGAAGCAGTATGAAGCTAATCCAATATGACCACCACATGTAGATCAACATAAAAGTCCTTACCCAAACCAGTATATGGAACCAAACATACTCTAACGTTACCCTAACGTTACCCTAACCTCCCTCTACAGGTGCTTTAACGTTACCCTAACGTTACTCTAACCTCCCTCTACAGGTGCTTTAACGTTACCCTAACGTTACTCTAACCTCCCTCTAACGTTACCCTAATGTTACTCTAACCTTCCTGTACAGGCGCCCTAACGTTACCCTTACCCAAACCAGTATATGGAACCAAAAATACTGGTTTAAATTTTATGTTGAAAAATGTATGTGTGGCAGCCATCTTTTTTTTCCAGCTAGTGTCACTAGCTTCACACTGCAGCGGTTCAGTGGTTCACCAAAGCTTCATTTGTCCATCACTACCTGTTACTGCCAAGGGGGCAGGCGAATTTCACCCATGGAGCTGTGGTTATCAACTCTCTGCTAACCCCAATGTGCGATTGGTTTGGTCTGATTTAATGTGATCCGTAATGTTGTGCGTTTGGTTTGGTCTGATGTTGTGCGTTTGGTGTGGTCTGATGTTGTGCGTTTGGTGTGGTCTGATTTGATGTGATCCGTAGGATTGTCGTCCTGGCTCTCCCTCAGGGAGCTGTTATCTAAAGAGGGGCCCAGAACATGCAAATCACAGGCAAATGGCTGCGTAGATTTCCTGCCATAATGACAGTGAAGGAGTAGGTGCATGAGTGTGGTGGGGGTGCTGGTGGTGGCGGTGATGTGTGTGTGTGTGTGTGTGTGTGTATAAGTATAGTATAGTATATATATACTCTTTTGATCCCGTGAGGGAAATTTGGTCTCTGCATTTATCCCAATCCGTGAATTAGTGAAACACACTCAGCACACAGTGTACACACAGTGAGGTGAAGCACACACTAATCCCAGCGCAGTGAGCTGCCTGCATCAACAGCGGCGCTCGGGGAGCAGTGAGGGGTTGGGTGCCTTGCTCAAGGTGTGTGTACACAGGGTGTGAGTGTGTGTGTGTGTGTACACAGGTTGTGAGTGTGAGTCTATGGGCTGTATTTTGGGCACCAGCGCATGGCGTAAAACTTGTTTTTCACCTGCGGAAAGTTTAATTTGGTATTTTGCACGTTTATTTTTTAAGCATTGCTCCCAGGGGTGTGGCAATTAACAACCTAGGGAGGGGCCTGGCGCGTTGTCTAAAAATCGCTATCATACACCACCTAAACCTGGTCAGAAGTCACTGGCGAGTTGTTTATATGTTATTTTAAGAGCGCATGTCAACAGTCATATTGGCAGGTGCACGCACCATCCTTCTATCATTCATGAACGCACACCAGCGCACGTCCATGCAAAGCATTCGTTGATTGACACCATGGTGAAGTTAGTTTCACTTTGCCAATGAGTTCATATAATAGACGAGTGCAAATGCATGATGGCTATGCTAGGTTTTAGTAATGCATGGTTTAAGAATGACTATTTCATACGGTCTCGCAAGCAGCCGTGGCCCACTGGTTCTGGACTTGTAACTGGAGGGTTGCCGGTTCGAGCCCCGGCCAGTGGGCCACGGCTGAAGTGCTCTTGAGCAAGGCACCTAACCCCTCACTGCTCCCCGCGCGCTGTTGTTGCAGGCAGCTCACTGCACGGATTTGTGTGTGCTTCACCTCACTGTGTGCTGAGTGTGTTTCACTAATTCCACAGTTGGGTTAAATGCAGAGACCAAATTTCCCTCACGGGATCAAAAGAGTATATATACTTATAAATATATAAGCAGCCTTCTTCAAATGCGCCGTGGAATGCCAAAATATCGATGCATTCATTTCACATATCGCGCTTTGCGCAGTTAAAGGGAATGACAAATGTCATTCTCATTGGTTTAAATGAATGTTACGCCCCAAACACACCCATATGACTGATTAAAACCAAGGAACACCTTGTTATGCCCATGCTCCACGTTTGATAACGAAACCCCTCCCAATGTGAACTGGACATCCTACTAAATTTAAATAGAATTTTGACGAAAGTGATGCACTTTAGAAATGTCATGATAGGGCCCTGTGTGTGTGTGTGTGTGTGTGTGTGTGTGTGTGTGTGTGTGTGTGTGTGTGTGTGCACAGGGTGTGAGTGTGAGTCTGTGTGTGTGTGCATGTGTGTCTGTGTCTGTGTGTGTGTGTCTGTGTGCGCACAATTT